>NC_135215.1:1020000-1317500 GCF_052324685.1 Brachyhypopomus gauderio
GTTCTCATCAGGCTGTCCAGGATTAATGTCCCTGTCTCCTAACCACATGTGCAATCAGGAGAATATTGTGTAGGGGAGCAGAAAAATGCCTTGTGGTGTCTTCTTCTAAGACAAAACAATGAAGTGATATAGAATCTAATTGTGTTTGGGGAGAAAACTGGTTTCATTGGAGGAATTACTTGAATTGTTATGGGGCAGGATTTGAATGTTTATTTGAACATTTAATTATATTAAAATTAATGTTTATTATAAATGATATTAGGAATTATATACCACCATCTTAAAACATGAAAAGATTGTTGAACTTACAGCCAAAACTCCTCCTCTGGGGAGATCGCTGCTTCCTGTAATGTTGTAGAGTGGTTTGTATGCCTGCGAAACAAGCCACACAAGTCCTGTTAGTGCAGGTAATTTATGATCTGATATCTCAGTCAGTTTGTTATTCAAAATACATATTTGTCAAAGTAACTTATATGAATCATAACTGTGTTCTTTTCACATCCTGTCTTGGTATAAAAAAAACTCCCTGCTATGATAGAGTATACAGGAGTAAGTGGTTTTAGCAGCAATAGTAAGACAGTCGCTGTTAGTTTGTGCTTTTAAGTCATTGCATATGCATTTATAAGTGTTTCTTTCTCTGGATTTCATGATTTATATAAATTCGCACTCTAAAGCATGGCTCTGACCACCCTCTGGGGCTTTGAGTCATCACCCACACCCCAGGGGTATCATAACCAAGGTAATTCACTGGTAAACTACTGATATCTGTAACCTCTTTAGCAGAGAATACCACACTAGAGCCAGGAATAACCCACTTGACCATACACTGCTCTGACCATAAATACACAGAAAATAGCCATTATAACCTCACTACTTAACAGACGTGTTGATCTGGACTATAGCAATATGATGAAGAGAAGGACCAGTTATATGAATGATCCCATTATAATTACAAGGCAAAGCTACATAATTGGGTGTATTTATTTAGGACTGATTTCAGTGCCTTTATAGATTCTGCAATCATATTAATAAATGTTCAGTTGCAACTCCAACAAGGTACAGAGCCTGAACATCAAAAGAAAAACTGTCTCTTTTCATTTACCTATGACCTGCTCACAGACTGTATATGCATAGGCCCACACTTATTGTTAATGTTAATTGGATTGAGCCCTGGTCCCATGCTCTCGGTTGCAGATGTATTTACCTGTAGACAAAAAATATTACCATACCTATCTATTCCATTGTGGAAGTCGGACCAGTCCGTGGGCAGGCTTCGGTTGTAGGTGTGACAATCAACTGAAGTCAACACAGAGAAAATGTCAACACCTTCCAATGGGACATAGCAGATGGTTGAACGGTGAGGTGACCTTTCCTGCATGATGGCAAAAAACTTTTTTTTTTTTCCAGAGTGCGAAAACTGATCTACGCTCTGTCTATATAATTATACTCAGTGCGTAAAAGGGCAAACCCTGATGCTCCATTCACATTTTGGGCCACTGTGTGTATTTTATCAAGTGGATTACAGCTCTGTGGCCTGTTCAGTAAGAGCAGGCATGTACTGGCAGGTGCATAACAGAGAGACTAATGATGCAAGCATGTCATCACAGTGGCCCCACATGTCACACTGAATAAAATACTCACACACTGCATCTTCCAAATTCCTCTGCGTATATGCGCTACCGTGTAATATGTACCTGTGTTCCACTTCTGGGAACATGAGGTCCAGGGAAGGGGGTTCTGGAAGCAGCTGAATAGGTAGAACAGAGCCCAGGCCAGAACCACAATGTAGTAAATGTTGAGGTATATGACTATCACCTGAGAAGCAACTCCAATGCCTGCAATAACATGTGCAGAATGTCATATTTCTATCACATCGTTACATCCCAAGCTTATTATTTATTCAATCTCATGGCATATTATTCAGTAACTGCTGCGGACAATTCAGTAACTACCGCGAAACTACTTAGTTAACAGGTTGAGAAGAGTTTTGGCCTTGTGGTTCAATTAGTGCACTGTTAAGTGTATGTTTACGAGACGATTTGATGTCATTTTTACCTTCAAACATAGGACAAATTTTCCTCCAGGCAGTGACCCCTCCTTGACTGGTGTACTGGCCCAAAGCCGTCTCCAGGAAAAAGATGGGGATGCCGCAGAATACGAGGAAGACGAAGTACGGGATGAAGAACACCCCTACATGCAGACACAGACACAGACTGATGTTATTTACAGGAAATGGTTTCTGCAGTGAAGGGCATGAACTTTAAAAGTTAGGCAGACACTAGGAACACTCCCAAAATCCCCCAAAAACATCTGGCTCATTTTTCAGATGAAAGTACACAAATAAATAAAGCTCGACTTAAAAGCTTTTCTTTCCAGAAGAGGACACCTAAGGGAAAAGGAGCGTATTGTTTGAATACGGGCATGTTTGACCTTGCGTGAGCATGCACTATTCTTATTCATGAAAAGTTTCAAAAGAACATGGATCCACTGATGGATTCGAAAATGTTTCACTGACTGTGCTGCATCTGAGATATTAACCCCGCCCGCACGCACAGTGCTTTGCTAAAATATTCACCATCCTTGGCATTTTTAAATATTTTGCTACCTCACAATGTGGAATTAAAGTGGATGATGAGGGTTTACATCACTTAGTTTACTGAACATACCTAAAACTTTGAACCCTCGGTTTTCTATTTTATTGCGAAGCAAACAAACGGGACAAAACAAGAAAACGTCAGTGTGCAGAACTATTCACGCCCGTAAGTCGGTACTTTCTACGCCAACTTTTGCAGCAATCACAGCTGCAGGTCGCTTCAGGTCAGTCCACATGAGCTTGCCACGTCGTGTCACTGGAATTTTTTGCCCGTTCCTCAGGACAAAACTGCCAAAGCTCCTTCAAGTTAGATGGTTTCTACTGGCAAGCAGCGAGCTTCGAGTCCGACCACAGATTCTCCATTGGATTAAGGTCTGGGCTTTGACTATGCCATTCCAATACGTTTACAAGTTTCCCCTTTAACCGCTCAAGTGTTGCTTTAGCAGTATGCTCTGGGTTATTGTCCTGTCGTACGGTGAACCCCCATCCCAGTCTCAAAACCACTGACAGACCCAATCGGGTTTTGCTCAAGAATATCCCCATATTTGGCACCATCCATCTTTCCCCTCAACTCAGGCCAGATTCCCAGTCCCTGATGTTAAAAAACAGGACAGGTGCTCCAGTCTCTGCTTGTGAGCTCTGCAGCTCCTTCAGGGTCACCTTTAGTTTCTGTGCTGCCTCTTGAATGAATGCTCTCATGCCCAGTCTGAGAGTTTTGGTGGTTAGTACTCTCTGGGTACATTTATCGCGGTACCATGTTCTTTCCATTTGATGGCGCTCTGGGGGAATCATCCAAGATTTGGATATTTTAGTTATGACCCAACCTGACTTCTCAACAACTTTGCTAATGACTTGTTTGGAGATCTTCTTGGACTTCATGGTGTTGTTTGGTTATCCTCTTGCTTAATGGTTACAGAAGAACTGTGTTTATACTGATAGATCATGTGACATGTGCATTGCACTCAAGTGGACTTCATTTAACTAAGCATTGGTTGCCCCTTTAGGGTCTTCATAGCAAAGGGTGAATACATATGCACATGCCAATTTTCAGTTTTTTTATTTCCAAAAAGGTTTTATATAGAGAGAGATTTTTCAGGTTATAATGTAACAAAATATGTAAAGGCCAAGGGGGGTGAACACTCTCACAATGTACTGTACATACTCCTCTCTCTCTCTCTCTCTCTCTCTCTCTCTCTCTCCCTCTCTCTCTCTCTCTCTCTTTCTCTCCCTCTCTCTCTCTTTCTCACCCCCTCCATTCCTGTAGCACAGGTATGGGAAACGCCACACATTTCCCAAGCCTATGATCTCCCCAGCCATGGACAGCAAGAACTCAGTCTTGTTGGCCCACTGCTCTCTGGCTTCCAGTCCCTTGAGCTGGTCCTCCTTCTGTGGGTCCTCAGTAGCTCCCATAGGAGTGTCCTCCCCTCTGGCATCTTCCATAGTGCCTCTCTTACTCTCCCCCCTACACATCCACACACACACCACGATTAAAATTCAAAACACTTTATTTGTATTTATATACACGCAAGTCCAGATCAAAAGATGTGTTGTGTTATTAACGCTCTCGCAATAATTGATGATTGCACGTTCGTGAGACACCGATCAATAAGAGCACATTAGGTAGGCTAGTGCTGATTTAAACTCAAGTATGTTTCATGTGTAATACAATAAGAATCGTTAAAATAATTATAACTAACACACAATATAAGATGAAGTGTTAAAAAAGTGACGCTGCGCCTATAAGAACACACCCCCCAAAGGCACAAATAAACAAAGTGTATGCATGCATATATATAAAATACACGAGACAGACGCAAAACTTCTTAACAACAACACACGCATCTTTAAATTCCTCCGAGTGACGTTTAAGAAGAAATAAAAGATCGTTGTGGATCTACCTTGTTTTCAGCGGTTCCTTATAGAGTGTTCCGTGGAAATAAACGTGCGTACGTTGTGGGTGATCCTAAAGATCTTAAGAGACTCTGGGAATGCGGAGCAGCATGAGAGGGCGTGTCGGAAGATGCCTTCGCAGTCTTGCTTTGTTGCAAGAATTGCCTTTCAGTCGTTTTAAACGCCTGTTACATTTAAGGTTAAATCTGGGGGATGCATTTTTATGAATTCAAATCTAAAATGAAACATTGAAACATAATAGATTTTATTTTGAAAGATACTTTTTAATCACAACGATTCATTTCAAATGACAGTTTCTTAATCCTGCACTCCTCCACGAACACACATGCGCGCGCCTGTTTGCAGCACATTTTATACTTATCACCAAATTTCGACGTTTTTCAATGTTTTTAAACCTTTTTCACAGACTCGATACCAATAGCCTAAAATTATTTGACATAGTAATAGTAATAGTTGAGAGTGTGCACATTTGCACATGATGAGTATACACATTTGCACTTTCATTATGAATTGATGGATTGTGCTGAACTGCCGATAAGATACAGGTTTAGTGCAATTGTCTGATTGTCAATCATCAGAGCACATGTGACTTTTTTGTCACGTGATATCAGGTAGACTCATTGAAGTTGAAGTAACCGTTTGTGTAAATATCGGATTATCCGAAATCTAAACACAGCCATGATATTCAAGCGGACATTTTCGAATGGAGAAATGTACTTTATATGTCTTAGTGACATTTTATTTTCTGTTTTAAAAAGTCTCAATCAAGTCTTCTCATTTAATTAACTATAAATAAAATATATATCGGCATGGAGATGTAAACTATCAACTGATTTACTGCCAACGTCGTGCAGGAAATAAACCACCACGACACGAAGATGAATTTTTATTTTTTTGCGTTATGACGTTTCAACATTGCGTCAACTGTGACGTACGCGGAAGTTGCGGATAAACAATAATACAGGGCGCCGAGGAAAGCGAAACCCAGTCAGTAATGACACCAGCCGGGGATTAATGCTCGTAAAACACAGTAAATGTGCAGATAGAGATATAATATACAGAGTGGTTCACACAGAGGGGCACCAAACGCATCGTACGAGGTAGACAACACAGCTGGTTCACAGCGCAGTGCAACAGAGGGACTGGTTCAGGTTGTTAAGTGCCTGGTGAGCAGTAATTTTTCTCATTTTCGCAGATGCACTGCTCGACAAGCGACAAGTGTGTTCAGCAACATCTGGAGAACACCATGTTCCCCCCCAAGATCTCGGAAGAAGAGTCTTGCGAAGAGGAGATGGACACGTCCGAGCCCAGCTGGCACTGGTTCTACCTGGCCGAGTGTGGAGTGTGGCACATGTTTGAAGTACGTGCCCACCACTCGTTGTGTTTGGGTCTTGTGAGGTCCATTTATAGGTCCGGCTAAGGTCCAGCTGCACGTGTGTGTATCTCCTCTGCAGACTGACCCCAGTGCGGGATGCTCGGTGACCAGCGACCAGATTGAGCAGAACTACGTCAGGAATCAACACGGCTCCATGGATTTCTATACACCTAAATATACATACAGATTAGATTTCTCAGGTGAGATGTCCAGGTAATCGTGTGAATTATACAGTATGATCATCCCAAAGTGTTTAGTCCTGCATGTGTTCTGTACCTTTGCTTTTCAGTTATGAAGCAAATCAATGTTACAACTGGGAAACAGAGACCAATTAAAAGGGCCCTGCATTCAATCACAGGATTTAGGTAATTTGCATGTACAGACATCACGCTTATGTCTGTGGTGTCTGTGGACTTTCTCCAAAAGCTCAGCAGTTTATATCCTCTTTTCACTACGATCACGCCTTGCTGTTTTCCCATTACAGCTGATATTTCTGTCATTTGTGCTCAGATTCATTTGCGATAACCTGGCTCTCCCAGTCCCGTGTCACTGGGAAAGAGTTAACACGGACGAGCCTTATCAGGTATTCACCTTTTGTGTATGTGTAAACATATAAAAGGCGCTAATGCAAAAGTAATGTTTGTCCCTTCACTAATGATTTTTTTTTTTCTGTTAGCTCATCTCTCTTTGCAGAGACACGTTTGAGTACAAAGAAGTAGCCAGGCTGTTTGAGAGGACCATGGTCCAGCCTATCAAATCTATCCAGAGAATACAGAACCTGGACCTGTGGGAGTTTTTCTGCAGGTTTACACCTCCTTTGCTTACTTCGGCAGTTTCCTTTCTAATCATACCAACAATTCTGACCAGTTAAGCACAACATGCTGTAATCTTTATGCACCTGTTTCTAGAGGCTCGTGGTAAAGGATTTAAAATAGTGTATAATATCAATGGTTTATGAAATAAGTACCACTATTGTGCTAAAAAGTACACATGTTGAAAGATGATCTGTAACTGCTTTTAATTATGCTCCCCCTCCCTTTTATTTATATTTTGCTAAAGGAAAAAGGCACAATTGAGAAAGATAAAACGTGTTATAGACATTGAGGAGCGAATGCTGTTTCATGGGACAGGTCATAGTAACATCCAGGCCATATGCACATACAACTTTGACTGGCGGCTAACAGGAAGCCACGGTGACGTCTATGGCAAAGGTCCAGGGCTTTTTTGTGAGCTCTTTGAAACTAGCACATGCCACTGTTCTATAATTAAGTTGTTCAGTTTTTCATGATTGTGAGTCTGATGTATCGATATTCATTCATATTTTGCAATGGCATATAAATGACCTTAAAATTGTTTATATTGTTATTTTGGACTAGGATTATACTTTAAATATTTTATCACAGCATAAGCCAACTTTCGAACTACTCCTTGAATGCATTTGAATTTGAGTGTCCTCTTGTTGTCTACAGGAAGCTATTTTGCTCGTGATGCCAAATACTCCAGCAAGTTTTGCCACTCGACCAGCAAGCATAACTTCACCCTGCAGAGGCATGGCCTGGCCCCTCCCATCTTCCAGAGCGAGCCCCCCTACAAGTGCATGTTCCTGGCGCGGGTTGTTGTGGGCGAGTACACTGTGGGTCACCCGCACTTCTGCCGTCCACCCTCCAAAGACTTGAGCATCTCCAACTTCTTCGACAGCTGCGTGGACGACTTGATGAACCCCAAGATCTTTGTCATATTTGACAGCAACCAGATCTACCCCGAGTACCTTATCGAATTTTACTGACATCAGCAGATGAAGGACCCGATCCGACATCTGGGCTTTCTAGTTCTAATTAATGAGGAAGAAGGAACGATTATGCTCATTAAACAGGAAGAATGTGAGCTTATGGATGGAGGTTTGACTTGAAGGGTCGTATCTTTTCTGTGAAACAGTGCCAAAGTTAAGCTTTGTCCTTAAAAAAAGGGCACTGAAGACAAGATGTTGGAAACAGGACCTTCAGATGCAGGCTCTCTACAATGTCTTAGTATATTCTGTATATGCGCACAAATCCCCTGTCCATGCATTCAGTGTGTACAAACCACATGCACAATGCTTTGTTTTTTGTGGGAGGGTTGATTCATGTTAATTTATAATTTTTGTATTTCATTAATCTACCTCACTGTAATTTCTACCTCATTGTCATGCGGTCCTGCAGATCACAAAACATTTGCTAGGGTTCCTTGTCATTTAATGTGCACGTTCTAGTGGGAATAACACCATCCTTCATGCTAGTCAACAACAAAAATCCCTGTAGGATATACTGTACTGCACTCCCCAAAACACTTTGCTCTAGGAGGTGTTTGCATCGACTGTATGAGAGCTGGACTGGTTAGAAAAGAAAAACCACTGCTTCGACCAAACAGTAAACATTACATGATTTCAAGTAGAAGACACACCACACAAATTGCATTCAGACATCTGTAATACTGTAAATGTACATTTAATGTTCTGTATATATGTGTATATTAGAAACATATTGTCTTATATGTGTGTGCATGCACATGTGTGTGCTTGTTGCATTTGAGTCGGGGAGTTTTTAGACTGTAATGTGCTCAATATGAATATGTACTTTTTCATAAAAGTACTTTATATAAAGAATAGTTTATTTAGAAGACATCTATAAGGTCCATGAACAGTGTGATGGGTCTTTGAGAGCTGACTGCTTCAGGCAAAATCACCTCTTCATAATAAGGAATTTTCAATGTCCTTCCAATGAAAAAAACATGAGCCACCCCGTCCCCTTTGAGTAATGATATCGAGGTGTATTTCTTCTTTAGCAATGCTGTGATGATGAATGAAGAAGTCTCCACAGACACGGTCTTAGTTGTCAATAATACCTTTATTACAAAACAACAGCATCAGAGGAGGTCTAGTGCCCCTCACATCTGTAAACCATCATACATATTGAAAAAGAAAGATGAGTAGGAGAGAAAGGGTCCTCAGTATTTAGTCTAAACAGAGACAGGAAAAGGCCCACCAGACCTTTGACCCTTGGACTAGGGTCCCTTTTCACCTAAACCAAAAAACATGTAAACCACATTCTTCAACCTCTTTGTTCAGCTCAACTCACCATAAGAAGAGAAATGAATTTTAGACCAGTTACAGTTTAAACTTAATCACTACATAAAGTATTACATGGGCACAGACACTACAATATATTTTAATTTGTTTGATTTTGTAGAACCGTTTATATAAAAATGCTAAACTGATGGAGATTAAGCTTGCTATATTTAAAGGACTAGGACACGTAGGCGTTACCATATACTGACACGTCTGTTTTTATTGTAGAGGGAATAAGTGGGACTGGCTCTCATTTCCTTTCTCTCCACCTGTGCGTATTTGAAACAGGTTGAGTGGTCAGTTTCATTTGATGACCAACATGCTGGCGAATTATGAGGAGCCCATGGACACTTCAGACACCCCCTGGTACTGGTTCTATCAGGAGTGTGACACTTGGCACCGAATCGAGGTACCGCCAGGTGATTTCAATCATGACTGGGTTCTGTCAACTTGACGTATTCACAGGGTCGGTTTTCTTCATAGGATGATCCAGTGAGCTCCGTGGACAGTTCCGAACTGGAGCGGTATTACCTGCAAAACCCAAATGGAGTTTTGAGGATTGCCACAGAAGCAGGAGAACTGAGTTTTGATTTCTCAGGTAATATCCGGATGCTAACGCGTTACTTTACATTATTAAAAATATTAACGTCTCATGTCAGTACAAACCTGGATTTTTAACCTCCACAAATACAGGGAAAATACAGACTAATTTAACAACAGGACAGAAGCGACGGATAAAACGCTATTTTTCAAGCGCTTTGGACCGCAGTTTAAGGTAGATCTCAGTTTACGTCACACACGTTTTCATGTGAAATGAAAGTGAAACTGATACTCATCTTGTCCAACAGATGTACGTGTGCACACCAGACAACATCTCTGCCTGTTCACTGGGAGAAAATGGACCCTAAAAAACCTTTTCTGGTACTATTTATGATACAAAACCAACCCTAAATGTAGCCTTTCATTTCTTATTTGATAAACTTTACATTATACACTGACAAGCTGGACTGCCCTGTTACATATTTCACAGGGATCTGATTTTAAAAGAAATCATAACTCAATATTCTTTCAGTAGCAAATACCACACTGACACACTACTGCGCAAGGCCTTTTCAGTCTGAGATGCAGAAAACTAAATATTACAATTACATCAGTGTCATATTTAGTTCTAATGTACAAATATACAGCCTCAAAATATGAATTCTCGCTCAATTTTCTTCGCAAGGCCTTTTGTCTGAAGTCTGACAGCAGCGAGTTTTTGGAAGTGCAGAGTTATACCCAACACAATGGCTGTCTGCTGAAACCCATTAGGAAAATATACAGGATCCAAAATGTGGACCTCTGGGAGTTGTACAGCAGGTAAGCTGGTTACCTTCCCTTTGCTGGTCAAGTGAAGAGGAACTTAAAGATGTAACCTGTGCATACATGCTAAAGTACTACACGTGTTGGGTTCCTCAGGAAAAAAACACAGCTGATGAGAATCAAAGGTCAATCAGACATTGAAGAACAGAGGCTCTTCCATGGCACAAAGACAAGCAATTTACATAGTATTTGCACATACAATTTTGAATGCAGAATGTCTGATGGGAGGAGGAATGGTTATGTTCTTGGCAAAGGTAGGTAGAGTTTAATGATTTCTTTGTATTTTCCACATTATTAAAAGTATTTAATGTTACCTTGTTATCTTCTAGGTACATACTTTGCAAAACATGCATCCTACGCCATCAATTATAGTCCACCTCACATCCAAGGGCATAAGACCACACAGGTAGTGGTCCTTGCACGGGTTATTGTTGGGAAATACAAAGAAGGGCATCGTGATCTCTGCAAACCCGATGGTGATCAAAACGAAAACATACATGACAGCTGTGTGGACAGTACCTCACATCCTACTGTTTATGTCATTTTTGACTCCAACCAGATATATCCTGAGTATGTACTTGAGTATTCAATCTAATGTCACAGCCTTTGGGGCACACACAATGTATGAGGCCCAAGGAGGTTGAGGTGAATATAAGTTTTTATACACACACACACACACACAAATATATATATATAAATAATTTATTTTTCTTTCAATAAGCATCCCTACAGCCAATTTGATTATTTATCTGCATTATTTAGACATCCCTTAACCAGTGGTTCATCCATGTGACAATTTAAATCTTATTTAAAGTCCGAAACCTCTCATCCACCTATAACTGCACCATGCCCCAGCAGCAAACTGCATGATTCAGTCAAAGTAATCCTCAATGTCGATGTTGGGGTTGAGAAGTTCCTGGCCATATGGGGATAGGTCCATCTTGTTGAGGATGAGGTTCTCGAAGGTCTCCTCCAGGTCGGTTTCTCCGATGAGAATAGCTCCCATCATGCGACCCCCTCTCAGGACAACCTTCACGTACTCAACACCTTTAGTGCAGCGTACAAGCAGCTCGTAGTCCTGGCCCAGGCCCTGTGCATTGAACTTCCCAAGCAGCACCACCTAAAGGACAAACACGGAACAACCGCGTAACACGCCATGCAAAAAAAATAAATAATAATAATAATTTTTTTAAAAACCAAAAATAAAAAATAAAAACACCCCCCAAAAAACGTCAGCTGACCCCAAACACGGACAAGAAGGAGAGAGGGGAAAACGATGGAGGAAGACAGAGGCAAGTGAGTGGTGAGACCATCACCTTGTAGTTGAAGAACTTGGTGATGTGGGAGAAGAGCTCGAAACAGAAGTCCAGCTCGATGGCCTCACCCAGCGTGTGGGCTGCCATGCAGCGAGCAGCGTACCAGCCCATCTGCCGTGCCTGCGTCCACAAACGCATCTGTAACAAAGAGGACGCCACACAAGCAGCACTCACTACACAATCAAACACTATCGCTTCAACCTGATGGTCCAGGCATTTTGTCACACAATTATGGTTCTTTTGTTATGTTTTGTATTGAATTAAATTATTTATTTATATATGCAGGTCATCACAGGTGAAAAATGCAATGAAAGGTTTTGGATGAGAAGATCCAGGAACATGCAAGAAAATATGGAATATGGAAAATTAATATGAAAAATAGCAGGCTCTTTTTCATTGAAATGGATGGTTGGATGTACGGCTGAATGTATGGATGGATGTATGTATGGATGGATGGATGGATGGGAGGATGTATGGAAGGATGGATGAATGTATGTATGGATGGATGGGAGGAATGGCCAACTGACTGTACCTGCTGCCAGAGTGCGCTGGGCTCCCAGCATGCAGTGCACACATCCCCAGCGGCGTACACATCTGGTTCAGACGTCTGCGTGTGCTCGTCCACCTTCAGACCACGGTCCTCCGCCAAGTCAAACTACAGCAGGCTCCAAGAGTGAGTCCACTACCAAGAACTCTTCTTATGTCATCACTTATCAAGGTGATACAAAACTTTACCCAGTTGATACTCATCACTAGGAAGACATTACCTCAAGCTTAGATGGTGCTACTCTGCCTCCTTTTAGGCAATAAGTAGAGAGGAATATCCTCTCAGTGATTGAGAGAAGACCGATAACCTCTCAGGGGTCGAGAGATGACTGTGGTGTTACAGCTGCTCATAATTATGAGAAATCTGATATCCTCTCAGAGACTAAGAGAAAACTGTGTTGCCATAGCTGTTAGTGGTTCACAGAGGAAATAATCAAGTTGCACGGCCTCCTCACAGGGAAGGAGACCAATATCCTCTCAGGGGGTTAGAGAAGACTATAAAGGGCTTTTGGGAGGGAATTCAGGCATTCCTGCACTTGTGCTTTGATCATTACATCTGTGCACTGTTTTTCAATGCTACTGCACTGTTCCATGATGACCAGAAATATTAATTCCTATAATGTCTCTCTTAATTTTTCATTGGTTTTAAACAGTTAGTTAGTCATACATTTAAATGGTCTTTAAACTATTTATTACTTTAATGTCTCTTAATTTATTGTGGCATTTTTATCTTTTTTCCCTGTAAAACACTTTCCGCTGTAAAACACTTTGTGAACCTTGTTTAAGGAAATGCTCTACAAATAAAGTTTTATTACTATGTTCAGTGATTGTTAGAATGCAATTTGGTCTGTTATTTTAAACCCTGTCCTGATGTCATGCATTTCGTTCAAATAAATGCATAGTTTCCAAGCAACTAACACTAGTCATGTTTCAAAGTCGGTGCTGGATGCCACAGTAACAGAGCCTGTGTCCTTGAATATGAACGCTGCTATAGTTTGCCTAGGCATGGCCTTTCATACTTCTCTAATAACTGCCTGGTGTAAGGCAGAGCAGTTCTTAAATACTACATGGTTACATAAAGAACATCGTAAAGCCCTTACATTGTTGCCATGAAGAAACGGTTCTGTGTTTGGGACCACGCCGGTAGCACTGACGATGAAATCACAGCCAAACGTCTTCCCATTAGTTAGCTGGGCATAAACCGGCCACAGCCCTGTAGAAAAAGGGAGACCCAAGTCTACTCCACAGGTCATTGGTTCCTGCTATGGGATTAAGTGCCATCATGCTCAATTTGTCATTCAGATGAATATGGAAACACTTTTCTCGGCACTACACAGAAGCTCTTTGCTCACCCAAGTCGGTTTCCTGCGTATAGAGTGGGGACTGCCTGAACTCTTCCTGAGAGTAGATGGTTTCAACTTCACACTCGTATTCTACGTGAACTCTGTGGGACACCTGGGGAAAAGGAACACACACT
Organism: Brachyhypopomus gauderio; assembly: GCF_052324685.1. NCBI lineage: Eukaryota > Metazoa > Chordata > Actinopteri > Gymnotiformes > Hypopomidae > Brachyhypopomus > Brachyhypopomus gauderio. The sequence goes on from NC_135215.1 coordinate 1,033,684, forward strand.
GGAAGGGTCAGACAACTACATTTACAGTTAATTTTCATATACTGGGACATGGTGCAGTATGTAGTTTTTCAGACCTCCTCTGCTCCTCTCAGACTGATGCCTTCATGCCAGTCTGGGCCTAAGGCACTACCAGGCACTCCAGAACCTGCTATAAAACAGCATATGCATTATAAGCACACAATAAACTGTAAAACATGCATCAGTGTGCAAAATGCGTTACGAACAATCAATCCCCAACTCATTTTACAGTTTTTGCCAAATGTACGAGGCTGTTTGGAACAAGCGTTTTAATATACAGGTGCTCATACACAGAGGAAGGACCATTTGAGTAAAATACCAATAGGACACCAACAAACTAAAACAGAATTGAATAAAACTTTATTGTACAGTCAAGGCATAATTTATATATATATTATATATATTATAATTTAAATATTTGTGTAGACAATAAAGCTGTTCTGTTCTATTCTTCAGAGACAGCTTCTCAGCTGAACTATTTATGAACCAAAAAGGGCATTTAATGACACAGACAAATTTTTGGTATACCTGTTTTAGAGGCTTTGTCAGTGGTGTACCGTGCTCTCTTGCAGGGCAATGCTTTCTGTGGCTTCTCTGCCTCCAGTGAGGGGATAATGAACTGAGCAGCTCCTGCATCGATGAATGTGTTTCCTATGGCCTTGTCCTTTATAGCCCAGATCACTTCACAGCCCTCCACTTCATACCTACACACAAACCCATAGAAGATAACAGCATTCATGAGTGTAGTAACAATTATGGCCACAAGAGGTCATCTGATCAGATATCCTCAGTGATTTTCAAACCTTTAACTGGAATACCCATAAACAGCTCTTTTTTGTGATTTTCTAGTGCCAACATGACCATAGTAACCTCACAGAGGGCTTAATTACTTATTTATCTGCTGTAGTGGTAGAGCAGGCCTAAGACACCGTTGCAAGGGATTTAGTGCGTACTAGCGAAGGTTTAAGCATCAACCAACATTTTAACATATTAAAATGCGGTACTTAAAGACTCATCAGTTTGGGTATTGCAGAAGCAAATGCGGTTGGTGATCTTTCTCACACTATCCATTCTAAATGTATGAGAGAAAAAGGGGGGAAAATCTGTATAACTGCCAGATGAAAAGCTGTAATGAAGCACAGTTGCTGCTTACACTAATTCCAAGGCAATTCCTCCATTTCCAACAACCATTATTCGTTTTGCACTTGATAAGCATTTCTGAAATTCCTACAAAACAAAAGAAAGGATAAAAAATGTTAGAAACATGTTATAGAAACATCTAAGAGTTCTTACAATGTTTTGATTATTTACACATACGTAAATAATCATCACGTACTGTACTGTACCTGGGCACTGTCTGTGTCCCGCATGCCCAACACACGAGGGTTATCCTGTATGATCAGTTTAGGCCTGGCCCCAGTACAAATACACAGCTTCTCATAATGGAAAACCTGTCCATTTTCAGTCTGAAGTGTCTGCACAGAAGGACAGTGTTTGAGCACAACTGTCTCATCACGTTATTACTCCAGCGTGCTCTAGAATAATCTCACGTGTTGCTTGGCATGGAGGACTCGGACTGCAGACTGAATAACTTTCAGGTTAGGATACTTCTCCTCCAAAACACTGGATGGTTGCTCTTCAACTTCAAAGTCCTCCAAGGTTTTAGACACCTTCAGAGAAGATGGTGCATTAGCACTACAAAACAAACAAACAAACAAACAAACAAACAAACAACAACAACAACAACACGTCTTTAATGGCAGTGGAAGACCAACCTGTCTGAAATGGGTCACGGTCTTCACCAGTGGACCAGCCGTCAGGAGGGAGATGTTCTGGGATGGAAACTGTGAAGCCAGCTGGAGAAAGAGGCGACGTCAGTGGAGGAGAACCACAAACTTCAGACAACAGCCGTATCAAGCACACGTACTCACACCTGTTCTGCGCAGGTTACTCCGGCGATCCCTCCACCTGCTACCACGAAGGTGGAGCGCGTCTCCCACCGGGACGTGGCCGCCATCATGCGTCTGCGGCTCGGCTTCGTGTAGTGTCGACAGGCACCGTGCAACAGTAGCTTACACTTCTGTTATTGACTGTGAACGGCACTTTTACTTTACGTTGTTATCTCGGTTTTACTACAAATTCATAAATAAAAGAATACAAGCTGCATAAATAAGCTATTACACTTTCAGCGAAGTTAAATGGAAAGTAGTTAGCTGGCTAGCTAACGACACATCCGTCTGGTCCAAAGTCTTCCATGTTGTGTTACATCGACCGGCTACGGATACCCATAAGGGTCATATCGCAAAAGTTTTGACATCGCAAACATTTAATTTTGTGGTCTTTGAGTACTTTGTGTATTAAAGTACGTCGTCTACATGGAAGTTATATACTAGATACTACAGTCAGCGCAAGAAAATACACATAACTACATTACTGCAAGTTGCATTAAATGATTTGCTGCCTATAAATCTTGCTGTAGCTACACAGACTGCATGGTTAGTCAGTGGGATAGGATTAACTAATATGATACATCCCACTCACCTCACACTCTTTAAATTCTTCAAGTTAATGATATCAAATTGAGGATTGCAATGTAATGCATGCTGTCTTTTTCCTCTACATCAAGTCTGAGAGGAAAAATGCCTCTGATGGCACTGTGTGCTAAGCATGTTAATTTCTCTGAATAGCATCTGCCAACTTTGACCTGGCTGGTGCTGAGTATGTAGATATCACATCACTGTAACAATCCTCCGCTGCTAAATCACCCGTGACCACATATGATCCTATTATTCACTAATCTATTAACAAGTGCTGCTGTTAGATACACTTGGATTAAAAGAGAAGTCGTGTGGCATTGGGGCTAAAGAGCATTTTGCCTCTGCCATCATAATTATGATGTTTATCTCAGAGGGGTTTATGGAGTGAGTCATATCGAGCCTGGTGCCTATTATCAAATGCTGCATGTTCCCCTGATGATGAGCACATTTTGTGCTGGTGTTTAGACTTTGATGCACTGAAGCTTTCTTACAACATGGCAGTAAAGACTCCCCATCAGTACTCTTTCACTTGAATTTTATTATATTCCATGGCCATGCTTGATGTGATTGGCATCTTTACGTTTACAGTGCCCCAGGCAGGGCAGGCGTGAAAATTAATGACCGAAACGTTCATCGGTTGCCGGGGAGCTCTGCCGCCCGTGTGTCAGTGGTTATACGACGGGCCGGGGTCCTGTGTGGCCACAGCCCAGCAGGCTGATGGATTCATCTGTACCGCAGACATTTCCCCTTTATGACTTTGGATAGGAGGCGGCCGGCCAGGCTCGTCCAGATTGCCAGAGCACCAGGCAGTGGTTCCAAATGTCCAGGGAATGTGGGTGTGACAGATGTGCCTTAAATGTGAGGAGGAAGTGATGCGATTTGAGCGAGCAGGCGGTACACATGGTTAAAAATGGAAGTGTGAACTTGTGATTCTCCAAAAGGCCATTGGAGTTCATTTTGGAACCCTAAGGACAGCCAAAGCAGTCAATGGCTATCGGAGTTGTTTATTGTCTCCTAGCTGTCTCCCAAGCTCCTGCTCCAGCACACATCATGAACAATTTTAATAAGAAATTCTGTGCACTTTAGAAGTGAAGTGAAGGCTTCAGTGGCTGTGCATGCCGGACTGGTTTGAGTAACATCCCAGTTGTCCCAGTCATAACAGTACAAGAAGTGTACCACAGTTCTGCATAGAACAGGTTCACTTCCATGGCATGATTCTCTCCGGTTTGACATTATTTAGTGTACGTTGAAAAATCAAGTGATTCATGATGACTAATTAGGCTCAGCAGATAAGCGAGATCAAAGCTAACAGGTGCCATTAAACAGAATGAATGAAATGCATTTATGACTAACGTTGTCAAGAGGAGGATAATAGCATATAGAAATTGACATATATAACCACTTCTAATAGAAAATGTTGGCATGCATTAACTTTTCTGTGCACTCATCAAAACTGTGGCCTTCTACACAAAGGAAACCACACTTTTAAGCTAATTGGTGATCCCCTCTATAGTGGGTGGGGTTATATATTATTTTTTATATGCTATCTTGATAATATCTATCTATATTATATTACATATTATATTATATCATATACTGTATATAGATAGTTTCTCTGGAAACTCTGCATGTGTGCAATTTTTAATATCTATCAATATCTTTAATATCTCTACTGCAGTTATTTACCTGGAAATATATACATATGTACATACACACACACTATATTGTCAAAGGTATTTGCTCACCCATGCAAATTATTGGAATCAGGTGTTCCAATCACTTCCATGGTCACAGGTGTATAGAATTAAGCACCTAGGCATGCAGGTAGGCCAGTAACGCATAGTGTGAAGAGGTCACCAACTTTCTGCAGTCAGTCACTACAGACATCCAAACTTCATGTGTCCTTCAGATTAGCTCAAGAACAGTGTGCTGTGACCTTCATGGAATGGGTTTCCATGGTTGAGCAGCTGCATCCAAGCCATACATCACCAAGTACAATGCAAAGCGTCAGATGCAGTGGTGTAAAGCACACCGCCACTGGACTCTAGAGCAGAGGAGGTGCGTTCTCTTCTAGTGGTACATTATAACTAACGATTAAGAGAAGTGTGTGGTTCATACTCAAATGTCTAGGTTTGAATGAATATTTGTATCCAAGTCTAGCACTGGTAATGCTGACCTGTATGAAAATATTACAATATTAAAAATTATTTCCATATAAATATTGGCAAAAACTGATCCTGATTCATAGTATATTTATTTACATGTGTGCTTTAATTAATTTCTTTACTGAGAGTGATTTCAAATAATTGTGTGAAATAACATTACACACAGATCTGGACTATTATAAGTATTTATTTTTATTATAAAACCACATGAAAACAAAATGCCATTCTTCCTTTTCCTTAGCATTTTAATAATACATCATAATACATCATAATACATCATCACATTTACTTTCAAGCGTACTGTATGTGCTCCGTTTCTCCTGACGAGACACCTACTGTTAAAGATTCAAACAGGGAAACTGACAAACTTCGCCCCCATCATCAAGATCGTTGCTATCACTTATGATACATTTGCTCCATGTGTTTCATATATACATGTACTTTAAGCAGGGTGGCACACTGGTCCCTAGAGAAGCAGGGAGTTGGGCACCTGGAGCAGGTCTCTCTTGCCGTAGGTGCTGGAGCCCACATTGGTGGGGGCGTAGACGGTGCCCATGGCATTACTGGAGCGGATCAGGAAGTCTGCCAGCCTCTGGGTGACGCAGGTGGCCGTGTTGCATTTTCTCTTCTCTATGTGGTGCTGGTGGCTGGTGAGAGTGGGCAGACACTGAGGATTTCATTGGTCAGCAATCAGTGACTTGAGTTTAAATAAGTTAAAAATGGAGAATCAAATGAGCTACATTAACATTACACTTCGGGAAAAATCAAACTACACAAGAAAATGTTTTGGTATCACTCTCCACCTCACAGAGAAGCATTATTGTAACCACAAGATTGAAACAGCTACCGCTCCATCTTTGATGTCTTCCAGCAGTCAGATATGGTGTTTCCAGCGTTTGATATCTATGTCGAGTGCTGAGGTGTAGTACCTGCTGACGGCGGAAATCGCTCTCTGGGGTCGCGACACTGGGAATCTCATGAACGGGGTTGTGGACAAGCCTGAAGCCATCCAGCCCTTTTCCTCAGGAGAATCATCCGCCTGTTCGCTGAAGGAAATGAGGTACCTGTGGGCAAACGTGGCAACTGGGCTGATGTGGTCACAGGCATCTTTAGGAGAGTGGTGCTCCTCACGTATGTATAGCAGTACACCAACTAGTCATTTGTCCTTTGAGTGCATGCTTTGACTGACTCACATACAGCACACACACACACACACACACTTATACATGCACAGAGGCTTGTCATTCCCTCCACCAGCCAAGAAGCACTCGTTTCCCTCTCGAGAGTCCCCCACAAGTGCACAAAGCTAACACCTCACTTTCCAATATTCTGGAGAGTGGAATCTGCAACACTCGAGAGAGCAATCGCATCCGAGAACAAAAACCCACTTCACCGACACTCGTCCTCACGAGGCAGCGGGACATCGGCATTCGAATGAATCCGACTGCTGGGGCACTGGAGTTATGGGCCGTGTCGGGCCGGGCGCTCACCTGTTGCTGGGAGCAGAGGCAACGTCCTGCAGCAGCAGAGCAGGGAAGAGGAAGAGCAGGACAGGAACTGTCAGATGATCCATAGCACACAGACGTGAGCCGTGGGACTGTGAACACGGGCGGACAAGAATCCAGCACGAATGCAGCAAACAAACACACAAACACAAAAGAATATGAACGAATCAGGACTGAGACCTGGACGAGCATGAATGAAGCAGAAACATTTTCTTTCAATAGGAGTTGAACAAATGTACTAAATTTTTTTAAATTGATCTAATGTTAGGTACTTATAAAACTTTACATTATAAGATGGATTTTTTAAATTAACTGAAACATGATTACTTCTCTTTTATCGTTTCTGAATCGTATGGATCCATGGATGATTTGTACGTGGTGCACACTATACAAAGCAAACGTGTTAATAAAGCTCTGGTTAAGCCCTCTCATTACATAACACACTTTCCTGCACAGTAGATCTGAGCAGTGTGACTAAGTGCTCCAACATATAAAAAACAGAGCCTCACTCACCTTCAGCAGTTTGGGTCCGGCAGCAGCGTTCGGCAGCAGGCGGTACTGGTGCCGTCCCCGGTGTCGCCCGAGCTTGTTATAGGCTCCCTCAACCACTTGTGACATCACACCTCACCAAATATAGCTCTCGGTTATCAGCTGCGCGAGGCGCCGGGGAGGGGCGGTTGCTTTAAGAACCCAGACCCGCGGCGCAGAAGAGGTCAAAGGTGCCGTGCGGCCTAGCCGTCGTCATCGATTTCGTCATCGACGCCACTTGGAACCGGTGGGCTGATTGCTTTAGTAAGATCCCGTCCCACGTATGGACCCCACACGGCGGCGCTGCCTTCTCCGGCGTCTTTGCGATTCAGCATCCACACTTTGTAGCCTGCTGTAATCGGTCCAGTATGCTCCCTGCAGCTGGGGGAGCTTTTGAATGCGCCCCTGTGGTTTTCTCCTCCGGCCTTCTGTTTCTCCGCATCGTTATATGCTCCGCACCGCGCATGGTCTGCAGTTTTTCGGGGAGCGCAGTATGACTCAGAATTTAGCCGGAGTGGCATAACAAAAAGTGTTGTGTACCGAGTTGAAGCGAACACTCCTGGTTAAAGTGGAGGACACATTTTTTGTAAGTCTAAGGTGCTGCAGTAACGTGTAGGTCTGTCTAGCCACATTTCACACTCCTAAGTACAGACATGCAGTTTGAAATGATAAAATAGTTCTCATTGGCAGCGTTAAAACGGACCGTCATCACTGAAAAAAAAGCATAGTTTGATCACTGGACGGAGGTGACCCAGAGTCTCCTCCAGCCACAAGTGCAGCAAGACAACCCGCCGCTTTGTTTGATGGGAACCAAATGCATTTCTCCAGTCTCAAATCATTAACTGCAACCGAGTGACACTTTCACAGTGATGTTCCACTCGTTTTATGATTTCACCGCTACTGTTTTGTGGGAGTGGGGAAAAGCAATGAGTCATAGGAGTATGGCAAGAGATACAGAAAAGGGGGAAGTGTTTCCATCATTCAAACTTTACTTCGGATTATTAGTGCTATATTTGCCTGTTTACACCTTGCATTGGGACTTGACGAGCTTTGTAATAACCTACAATTGAGTAAACACATTTAAATAAACTGCATTAAATAATGTTTTCTTAGACCCTGTCACTTTTTAGTATTTATACATCTTGACATATTTTTTCAGTAAACCTTTTTTATACTTTTTATACATTTATATTACATTATACAATGGGAATATACATTCATTTATACATTATTATTTGAACTTTGTATTTAAATTAGTTTAAACATTATGACAAATCTTCTAAATTTGATGGGTGAGGCAGTGCAAAAAAGTGATCACGTCAGTGTCAGGGAAAATGGAGGATTTAATGGATAAAGTGCACGAACTCAAAACTCCAAATTTAGGATGCAATAACCAACAGTCAAGACAATTACAGACAGACAAATGACCCTCAGGTGTCGGGTTCCCTAATGGGCCACGCCCACCCAAGGGACGAACACAACGCAAACAACAAGACAACATAGATTACTGGCGCTGCTAAAGGGGGTGGGCGCCTCTGTAACGTTATATTAAATAACATCATATTTTACTCCAAACAAAAAGTTTCCCAGTAAGAACCTATCACAGATTTAGCTAAAAAGAAGGCCTGAAATAAAAAATACTTTTATACCAAACTGAATTTTATGGCATAGAAATACAAAATGAAAATGTAACGGACCCCTCCTCTGTGGCTCTGCCTCTTGTGTCTAGTATTAATAATGTGTGAGTATGGACTGGACTGTGCGTTCACCACGCCCCCCACCTTGTGCTCCTCTTGGCTGTGTGTGTGCCAAGGCAACATATACTCTACCCTTGCACTTCACCTATGCCAACTATTATACCACTACACGTGATGGTGAAGCTGTGTGTAGTCTCAGCTCAGAAACTCATCACACCAACTCCTTCTCTGGTTTCGCAGCAACACACTGCTCCACGGCTGGTTGGTCTTTGAGCAGGGCCCTGGACTCAACAGCGCCCCCTGCAGGCTTCACGAGCTCCACTTCGGTCATCTGCTCTCGCTGCACCTTGGCTTTGATGCTGACGATTACAAACCAGAAGACAGCGTAGCCGCACACCCTCAGGCAGGCGATCAAGCCCAGGAAGAGGAACCTGAGGATGGTGCAAGTCAGGGATGGAAGTCAGGCATGAATCCACTACCACTTCTACCAGCTGTCTGCCTGATGATTTTGAGTAAATAAACACCTGCTGTACCCTGCTTAACTGTTTCCAGGTCAGATACTAGGATGCCCCTATACTGCCCAGGGTTTAGAGTTTGCCCAAAGTTTAGTCAATTTAGACAATTCACCACATAGAGCAGCAATGGTACAGTAGTGTTAATTTAACCCTGAGCACACTGCTGTGCATAGTAAGTGTTCAGGTGAGGAGTGAGTATCCCTACCGGAAGGTCTGTGTGTCGTACAGTCTACACGCTCCTGTTCCTCCGCACCTACGACTTCCCCACTTAAGGCAGGTAGAATCAATCAGAGCCCCAAAATAGATAGGGGCGGGGATACCAGCTGCAGCGAAGCACACCAGTGTTAACAACCAACCAAAACACGAGGTCACGGACAGTCTGCAGAGACGGTCTGATTGATTAGGCTGTTTGGCAGGTTTTGTTACCCAGGACTCTGATAACCAGCAGAAATACGCCTGTGGACAGGGACTTCAGCTCGGGCTGCACGCATCTGCACGTGGACAAAAGGCGAGAGAAAGCCCGGATGAGGCCCGCGTTCGCTCTTACGGTGAGCCAAGCTCGACCCGCGCTTTGAAACCTCCCATTTTTGACGAACCTCAGGGAAATGATGAAGACGCACACACTTCCCAGGAAGAAACAGAAGAAGCTGAGTGCCTGCAGCCCCAGGTAGACGTAGAACATCGTGGAGCAGCTGTCGTTTCGCGGGCACTGGCCCAGCACGGCAGAGGAACCTTCAGTTCCTCCCCAGCTCTGCACACACCTGCAACCGTGGAAGGTCTATGGAGAAACACATACGGAGGAAGCGGGTCTAAACTATACTGTTTTGTTTATTTGAAACATGTGGATGTTGTTAAATGTGCACTTGTTGTGTGCCTAGGTGTGTAACAGACTGGTCCGGTCTGTGTAATGGCCAGACCCACCATATTCCTGCCCAAACCATGGGTGGAGTTGCAGCCAGCGTAGCAGGCCGAGACGTAGGTCACCCCATTCTGGCCACACACCGGGTCCCACTGGCTCAGGGGACATTCACACCCTGTGTTGCAAGAGGACAGCAAACCACCCTCCATCCCCCTCATGTGCACAGGTCTAAAATAGAACCAGCCAAGGTTCGGTTACTTTAGACCTACAAATTTACACATTTTGTTTCTCTAGGTTCAAATGAAAGTATATGTATATATATTTAATCAGGTTACATATATATGTATATACAGAAGTGTCAATTCCAGGTTCAGAAAGTAAATGTCCTCACCAGGATTTTGCTCAAGCTTGCTAGATTTTAAAATTAGTGCAATCCATTGACCGTATATATAATGGACGGTACGTCACCGTTGACTCCCATTGTGAGTTTTTGAAGCCACCAAGATGGCTGCACGAACGCTGCCATCTTGAAAATTGGAGCCAGAGCATGCGCATTAGAACCGGTAGGCAGGACAGTATCTCTGCCAGAGACCGTATCTCCTCCCCGACATTCGTTAGGATACGCCCACCAGTATAGAAACTTTTGACGTTTTACAAAATAAACAAAGGTAAACGGCGTTAATACTGCTCTCGAGAGTTTTGCTGTCGAGAACTTTGATGTTGAGCGCGTTCACGTTTGAGCATCTGGTATTAGATGTCAACCAACGCAGCTATTAACTGTCAATCACCTTATCGCCACACCCCTTTAAATAACTCTTAATAACTTCTATAAAATCTGTTTATCGTAGAGAAAAACACTGGGAGATATACTAACGCAATGGGGTGTTATAGAATTGACAAAATATAATTGCTCAAAAAACTTATTTTACGTGTAATAAAATTTCTAAGTTTCTCGTCCGGCCCGTTCACTTACATGGGAATGGGCGGGGTTAAAAGTTGTACTGCAGCCCGCCACTAGAGGGCAGCTGACTCACGGAGGCTTCAGTTTTCACTTGTGTCGTCCAGTCCACTTATATATACGATCTCTGGTGCAATCCAGGTAAAATTAGTGGAATCAACACAATCCAGGAAGCCTGAGCAAAATCCTGGTGAGGACTTTTACTTTCTGAACCTGGAATTGACACCTTTGTGTATATATATTACTACTGTTTGAGAATAGAACAGAATAGAATGTTTACACATGATGAAATCTCACCAGGGATTTGGTTTTAGCAAACAAAACTCATCTCTGTGGTATAGAATAGAGCAGGGGTACTCAACTAAATTTGTCCGCAGTCCAGTTTTGGCAGATACCTGTGACCTGAGGTCCAGTGCGGCGGGGGTGGCGAACGTAAGTTGTTGAGGGGGGGGGGGGGGGGGGGGTGGCGAACGTAAGTTGTTGGGGGGGGGGGTGGTGAACGTAAGTTGTTGAGGGGGGGGGTGGCGAACGTAAGTTGTTGAGCAGGGGGGGTGGCGAACGTAAGTTGTTGAGCGGGGGTGGCAAACGTAACACTCGTGACGGAGTGTTTTTTCAATAGCCCTGAAATAAATGCTCCGGGTTTTTTTTTTGGTCCATATCCAGTTAATCAGGAATGAGATTGGGTCCGGACAGGACTGCGTTCGGGTCCGGATCCGGACCGCGGTCCGCCAGTTGAGTACCCCTGGAATAGAGGGAAAGGTACCCTTGGTAAGGCACGGTGATGCCGGCCATGTCTGTGTTGGGGCAGCTGAGGAAGAAGAATGGCACGGTGCAGGTAAAACCGAGGATGAAGGTGAGAAAGCCCAATCTGGCAGCGGTCAACATGTCCAGCCTGAACCTCTTCATGATCAAACCACTCAGGAAGATGCCCAGGCATGTGGCGGGAATGGTGGTCACTCCTGCAAGCAGCCCACGCATGTAGGACATCATACAACACACGTGCACAGACGTGAACCCCGTATCAACCCCTTAACGATTTCATTGTCTGTTTGCTTGTTTGTTAGTTTGTTTGACTTCTAGAAGCTATGTTATGTTTATGGGGCATTACTTTACGATCATGGCATCATTTTGCAGGACACAAGCAGGACGAGCCTTTAGAATATAAGTGTGCAGAAAGCATCAATGTTGAGCAATATTTAGCAAAGTTACCTATAAGGAAATTTGCCCTGGATGCACTTTGTCCAAACTGTTGTTCAATGTACTTTGGTGTATATGTTAAAATAATGACAAAGGCATTGATGATGACAACATGGGAGATCAAGTAGAAGACATAGATCTTATTGAAGAGCAGTCGCTTCAGTGATGGCCCAAAATCTAGGAATCGAGGAAATATTAGGTTATTTGGAGCAGAGATATTTACACCTCCTTTATTGACCCTTTTAAATCTACTGTAAATGTATGACAGCAATCACTCTGGTGGATTAATTCTGTTGTACTGCTGCCAGTTAAGAGCCAGTATTACCCTTCGCTACCTCTGCGAGGTTGACGGGGCTGTTCTCTGTGCAGGTGTGCAGGGGCCTCTCTGAGTGGACCCCTGGGACCCCTGGGGCCCCTGGCCCCGCTGCCTGGCCGGCTTCAGGTAAGGATTTAGGCAGGAACCAGAAAGGCACTGCAGAGAGCAGTGAAAGAGTACCGGCTACTATGAAGCCAAGCCACCACGCTCCCACCCAGCGGGAGTCCTGAGGAGTGATGGGCACATCCTCTAATGAGGAGAACACACACACACACACACACAAATACACACACACACACACACACACACACACACACACACACACACACAAACGCACACACACACACCCCAAATTCTAATCCTAAAGTACTGTACAAATTCACAAGCCAGTGGTTATAGCAAGCTCACATTATTCTCATCAAGTCACTCACTGCATAAAAGTGAGACCATTAGCTCTAAGTGTGGAAATTCTTGATAAGAGTCAGGAGTCTCACCTAGGTTCACAAAACCAAAGTCCACATAGATGTTTGCGCAAAGGGAGCCGAGGGAGAAGCCAAACAGTGGCCCAATCACTGCGATGGTGTGGAGACATCCTGGAGCACATGAGCCAACAATGAGACTATCAGGGAATCATCCATTCAATACAGAGCACATGAGCCAACAATGAGACTAACAGGGAATCATCCATTCAGGACAGAGGACATCAGCCAACAATGAGACTATCAGAGAATCATCCATTCAGGACAGAGCACATGAGCCAACAATGAGACTATCAGGGAATCATCCATTCAGGACAGAGCACATGAGCCAACAATGAGACTATCAGAGAATCATCCATTCAGGACAGAGCACATGAGCCAACAATGAGACTATCAAGGAATCATCCATTCAGGACAGAGCACATGAGCCAACAATTAGACTATCAGGGAATCATCCATTCAGGACAGAGCACATGAGCCAACAATGAGACTATCAGAGAATCATCCATTCAGGACAGAGCACATGAGCCAACAATGAGACTATCAGGGAATCATCCATTCAGCGCAGAGCACATCGGCTGTATTGACTCTAAGTAGTAAGTAGTCACTTCTCAGTTCTCACCAATGTAGAAAGCCGAGTTCTCTGGTCTGGCGTAGTCATCTACGAAGGACACCCCGAGAGGGACAACCGTGGCTTCTCCGACACCACGGATGATGTTTCCCACCATTATAATGATCCACATAAGAGAGCCCTCCTCGTCCCCCTCCTGACACCCTGAACAGCACAGACACATTGCCGACACAGAAGGAAACGTTATGAGGAGTTTCACGTCCGTTGATGAATATCTGAAAGCCCCTGACATACGTTGTCCATTTTTTAAAAAGAACCCCAAGATGCATTTGTTTAATATCACACTTTTTGAATAAAATTTTGTTGTTCTTTGTTTTCATAGGTACTTTTTAATAATACATTTTCTGTCTGTAATTGGTTTCTATAAAGTACTGTTTCTGTAAACTCTGATTTATAAACTCTTGCAAAGTCAATCGTTATGTTATTATTAATGCTAATAGGTCCACAGCGACATCGAAACAAAAAAGTCGTTACCAGGAACGTGTTGCTGAATAACAGTCTGACTGCTATATGAGCATGGGGAGGTCACGGTGAAATTGTCAGAATCTTTAGAATAGGAGGCGACCGTCTCATAGTTATACCTGCCAGACACACACACACACACACACACACACACACACACACACACACACACACACACACACATCAGTACAACCCATCTTATTTTTTTTGACATCCTACAACATCAACAACCCAGGCCCTTATTTCCACGGGCTCCTGTAGCTTTTGACTGAAAAATAACCTAAATAATGACTACCCCCAACCCCCCCCCCCCCCCCCCCCCCCCCCCACCACCACACACACACACACACACACACACACACACAGCATGCTTGTGCGCGTGGCAGCAACAGTGTGACTCACCGGCCCATGAGGAAGTGAGGCAGGGCCATGAGGAGGGTGCCCGTGCCCATCAGAAGCATGCCCGTTCCGATGATTCTGGGCCGGTGGTACTTCGCACCGAAGTAGCTCACAAAGGTAATCACTAGCAGGTTACCTACAAACCCAGATTGAGCACTTAGCTCTTAAAACATGCTATTAACTGAACGGAAATGGGTGCTTATTGAGCATTACCTGTAGACAATTAAATGTTAGATACATGTTAAAGAGCAATGCAAATGTATTTAATGTGAAAATGTGCTGGATGTGAGTTTGGGGTCAAACTTAATTAACTTTATGCTCATTCTTTAATGAGTCACGTCTTTTCTTTAAAGGAGATAAGGTTCATTCAAACCTCAAGCAGTGCATCGACAGAACGCACGCAGCACTTGCCGGACAAGCAGCGTTTGGTGATCTCCGCTGGTAAAACAGCGCCCTCTTGTGGACAGTCTGCTGTGCTGCAGTCCATCTTGCTCACTCACCCATTTCAAAGCTGCAGTCTATGGTGCCGACAACAGAACTGGAGATCTCAAATCGCCTCTCGAGCTGAGTGATGGTGCTTTTCATGTAGCTTCCACTCAGGGATTTGGTGAAAAAGGAAAAGGCAAGTACACCCATGAACATCTATAATCCAAAAACACGAAACAAAGTTAAGTTCAGCTTCACTTTTTTTCCAATTTATGTTAGTTGCAGCTCACTGTGGAAAAAATAAATGTTGTATGTCTGTAACGTTTGTAGTGGATCAATGTGATATCAGTGGTCAAGGCCCAATTAACTAATACTGAGACGGTCTGCTGCTAACAGTAATGTTGGTGCATGGATCTTCCGTTGCTGTCTTCCCCTTCCTAGTGTCTTCAACACCAGACCCACATTAGGTGAAGAACACCACCATCAGCAAAATGACTGTGAGCAAGTCTGTTCCATAAACATATGTTCCATAAAAATATAACTATTATTACCCATTATTCAGTGTCTAAACCAAATTTGTTATTTAGGATTGATCGGTGGGGTCCTGCCACTCGTACCTTCAGAGTTGGTGAGCAGCATGTGGTTACACGGCTGGTTTTGGGGTCACGGGAGATGTTGTCCAGTGGGGAGGGCTCACTGAAGCCCTCCGGCCTGGCTTCCAAAGTCATGGTGGACAGGTCAACGTTAATTAGATGAACTCGGCAGGCTGAGGAGGAGATGGAAGAATCTGCTTGGGAGGGTCAATCTAGAAGTTAGACGTGAACCTCCATAAACCAGCTGAGCAAGGAAACCAAAACAGAAATCTGAGAGCAGGTTGATCTTCTCGTGAAAGAGCACAGCAAGATCATAATCTATATAATAATAATAATAATAGTATAATAATCCATTATTCCCTGTTAGTTGTCAGTAAGTAGATGGGAAGATATAAAAATGTTGAAACCAAATATTAAATTACTATTATTACTAATATTAATATATAAATGTTAATTAGGCACCGTTTTCTGATCCTAAAATTCAGTGCATTATGGTGTCTAGTTCCTATTTTAGTAAGTGTTGGGTTGTAATGGACTACATGTAATAGACTACATGTAATGGACTACATGTAAATAATGGAGTGTGCGTAACACTACAAGTACATAATCAGCATACTAGATTCAATTAGTTTCAGAAAAATAAATAAATTAGGTAACCACTAGATTAAAAAAAAATAATTGGTAATTTCTACATTATATTAAAACTTAACAAAATCACTTACCATTTTCTCCTGCCTTTTTATGGTTCTGAGTGAACACACTACAACAGCATCAGCACTGAATTAACCTGCTTTCATTTACAGTAATAGGTTTAAAATACGTACAGTGCGTCATGTTTCTTTGAATTATGTTATTTAATTCCCTGTATGACTGGAAACAGATGCACACTTGTTTTTGTGGTGTTTTTTTCTTCAGTCATCCTGATATACCTTCTTAATAAAATTAAGGAGTGGCCATGGCTTCTTAAGACATAGGAATGATAGGAATGAGATCATTAAGTCACGAGGATGAGCTCATGAGGGCGTAGCAACGAGATTATTAAGGTGTGTGAATAGCTTTGGCCACAGTTTAATAACAAAAGGCTTAATGAATAAGATTTGTCAGAGGGATTCACTGATTGTCACGGTACACAGTTCCCCTGCCAGCCGCTTCCATCAGCAGCGGCAGTACTCCATGTTTGTCCTGTCGATGTGACGTCGTGTTTGTCACTCGGGTGGGCGTGGCACATTAGGGAACTTGACACCTGAGGGTCATTTGTCTGTCTATATTTGTCTTGTCTTTGTGCCGGTTGACTGTCAGTTATTGCAGCCTTAATTTGGATTAGTTCAAGGGTCTTGAGTTGGTGCATTATATTCATTAAATCCTCCATTTCCCCTGAGATTATTTTTAGATTATTAGATTATTCCAACCTATAATCCAATTTATTGGTGTTTATCAGTAATAATCTTCTACAAGTGGCTCTTTAACTCTTTGCTTTCAGTTTGAAGGACGCTGAAATCTATGACTTCTGCCAAGTCCGCATACTGTCTATGAATGTTTATGGCTCAGAGTTATGCCATGTCTCCCTATATGATTCCAGTATAGCAGGATAACAGATTGCAAGATCAAAGTAAAATTAACCCATCTTGTATTTGTCTCAAAAGCTTATCCCTTATGAAGACCTCTGAACGTGATCACAACACTTTAATAATCTAATTCTCGCTCTATAATGACCTCACATCCACATGGTAATCTTGTAGCTCTTTAGATTAGGCTACAGATACATTTACTATATCATTAATATTTAGGAGCCATTAGTAGACTTCTATTGACAAACAAGCATAGATACCCAGAAATGCCCTTATCCTAAATTCTGATAAAACAGATGTACTGATACGGAAGACTCCATGATTTCGCCACAGTTAGAACACTGGTGTAAGCCTCCGCACTGATTTATCACTGGAGTCCCACACAAAACTGCACACCATTTACAGAACAAATCAAAACAAACATACCCATATTTATTAACCCTACATGGCACAATGAATCCAGTACATGCTTTCATAACCTCTGGTTTTGACTATTGCCTCATGTCGTTGGCAGGCTGCCCTGCTGACTCTTAAGCTTTGATTCGTTCAGAAAAGGGCAGTTCATGTCTTTACTTGAATTAGGAAGTCAGCACACTTTACCCACTTTATTCATCTCACACCGACTGTCTGATGAGGTGTGCAATGTGCAAAGTGTTGTTTGGTTAGCTCCATCAAATCTTGCTGATCAGATGAGGCAGTCATACTGAAGATTTATCTTATTTGTTTACCTTACATATATATGTATTTATCTTATACTCCAAAACTCTAACATGAGTCTTGATATCAGGTATGCATATATAATTATGAATATATATATATAAAACAAAAATATATTCTTGGGGGAGACTATGGGTTACTTTACATACAAAAAAGTTTTTATTTTTGCTGATATGAATGAAGTAAAACTACTTACATTCTGCTAGTCTGCCAATGTCCACTGAACGTCTGTGCACAGAATGCTCATGTTCAAGAGGGAGTCAGAAATTCCTCTGAAATTGCCCAGTCACCATACAGGTGGGCCTCCTATTAATCATTAGACAGCATTGATCAATCCTCCTTTCTTCTCATCCAGTCAGACGCCTTCACGTTACCTTCCTGTTTATTATTTGTGGCTTTCGGTGAACTCACTGCCCCTCACCAAGTTTGATTAAGTGAAGAACACTGCTGTGTCATTCAGAGTTGGTAAATATAAACGTCATATATTTTAATAACTCATAAGGCTTTACTGTAATGATGTGTACTCATCTGATGCACATACATATGTGGACATCTGTGGACAGCCAGGTTAAAGAATTTTGGAATTCTAACCTCAGAACTAAAAATTCTTCTTTCTAAAGCTGCAGCTTATTATTTCTTTGCTCCCAAGCAGTGTGAGTTTGTAGAGGCCTGTAGGATGGTGTGAAAAGGGACAAGTTCAGGACACTTTGACCTATACATTGTGTATTTGATTTTGTCAACAAGCAACAAGCAGATCTCACACAACTATGAGCCACCATGAGATAGCTACTTGTGCTAATGGATGCCAGCTTATAATTCCAGTCGAGGTCATGTTTCTAATTCCCTGTAACACACAAATGTCTGACTAACCCTTTTCAGTCAGTCACCCACACACTAGATTGCTCTGAACACGAGCAGCTATTGACACCAAAGTCATTTGTTAAATTTGGAAAGTGGATGAACTAGAGGGCTTGATAAAACATGCGATGCTTTCAGAAATAACTGATTTGTTGAGTGTGTTTTGATGTGGCAACTAAATTAAAATGATGACAGTAAAGCTTCAATTTTTAGACATCTTTCGCATATCGGAACTGTGAGAAGTGAAGAAAGACCATATGGCTAATTCATTGTTTCTTTAATGAAGAACATAAACTTTAAACTTGTAGTAAGATGTAGTCATGCTATAGCAAGTACTGCTCTATTGGTGTTGCTAGCCCTGTGGGCCCAGTGTCTCTGGTGCTGCTGTCCTGTGCAGGTCAACTCTGAGTTCCTGTCCACGCTCCACCTGCGCGTGACCCTGCTGAGACATGCTGTCCCCTGGCGTCTCCTGCCCGGCTGATGAGCGGTCCGTTGGTGTCAGAGGCGGTGCTGTGTCAGCTGCCCCCTCCCTCGGGCCTAAGCCCACCCCCGCATGGCTCGAGGGAGCGGGATCAACGTCTGACTCATCAATGTGCTCTCCCGGGGGTTGAAGCTCAATCTCGACCCGGCTGGTCTTCTGGAGGGACCCGATGGACTCTTTGCAGGACTGTTTCTTCAAAAGCACAATGACAGCAACGGCGAAGAAGTAGGAGCATCCACTCAAACACGTGACCAAGCCGAGAAAGATCACTCTGGTGAGAGAGGAAGCAAAGTCACTTTGCACTGCTCACGCTAAAAGATCAGCATTGGGGGAAACATTTGAGTAGCTCATCACTTGTTGTAATAAGACAGTTTGATGAAATAACACCACTGAAAGTGCTTTGAAGCCACATTAACCAATAAATTAACATAGTTTAGCATCTGACATCATCTAATGGATGCTACACGTGCATTTCCTTCTGAAGAGCATTAATTAAGACATCATAAGCAATAGTAACAAAAATGCAAGTTAATTTAAAGTTTCCTTTACTCGGTCAGTGTATTTCAGTGTCATAAAAACATATGATCGCTATTATTTTTTTTGATAAAACACAGATGTTTTACCAAAATGTTAAATAAATTCTCAGAATTGATATGACTAAAAACGCCATTTCCATGCACAACAACTAATTGTTCAAATTTCAAGCCAAAACATTCACCCAGAGGGCTATGAGACATGAACATAAAGGAGTCAATGTAGGGGAAATGAAGCATAAAACAGTGACATATGAATTCTAACACAAGGTACTTTAGCATGATGCTTTCTAATAACCAAGCACACACACACACACACACACACACACACACACACACACACACACACACACACACACACACACACACACACACACACACACACACACACACACACACACACACACACACACACACACACACACACACCTGTACAGGTCCGAGTCGTACATGCGGCAAGCTCCTCGGCCACCACAGCTTTTCACTCCCCATTTCAAACAGGTGGTGTCAATTAAAGCGCCAAAGTACACCGGAGCTGGAATACCTCCTAACAGAAAGGTTACAGCACATGATATCACACGAGCGTATACAATAGCGCCAAACTGCTAATGGAGAAAATGATGCGTAGTGAGCAGTCTCTGTTGTAATTATGGCTTCTTGCTTCTGTTTCATTGTAAATATCTTTACTGTGATAACTTTATCAGCTGTATTTTTGAGGGGTGATATATACTGATACACAATAAAATATTTCTTCTGAGGTTTCCTTACCTAGAGTTCTTATCACTAGAGTGTGAATGCCCAGTGCCAGTGCTTTCAGATCAGGGTTAATGCACCTGCAACAAATCCACCATAGATAACACTATGTACGTTTTGGTCAAACAAGCTACTGTTCTTTCACGTTACGTGACAAAAAGATAATAACTGACCGTATAATGACCATGTACGCGGGCGTTACGCCCAAAGAGTTAATGAAGGAGCTAAGGACAGACACGGCCATGTACGTGGTGAAGCTCCGACTGCATTCAGGCCCGCGAGGACACTGACCAAGAGACACGGAGGTGCTGCCCCCTACTGGTGAGGGGGTCAACACACAACTGCAGTTGTGGAAGATCTGACGAAGAGAAAAGGGGGGGGGGGGGGGGACTATGATGTTTACGGCCACCAAAATAATAACAAATGTTTAATTTTCTTCATGTTCAAGCATGAAAGCAGCCTGGCACACATCAGTTTACTCCAGTAGCAAAACTGTAATGGAGAGCTGCACGAGAAATGTCTTAAAGTTTCAAGTCTGGGGCCTGCAGTGTTTATGTTTGGTATAGGCCCTTTTCACACTTCCGCATTTTTTCTTCCGGAAGCTCTCGTCGCAGGGTAAATTTACTTCCGTTACACATTTAAACAATGGCAGAGTCCAATAACAAGAGCTTTTGCAGTGCACCAGGGTGCTCGATCTCGAAGCAAAAACAGCCGTATCTCAGTTTCCACAGTTTTCTGGCTGACGACGAGCAAAAAAGAAAATGGGTTTGTGCAATTAGGAGGGATGAAGTGGAAAACTTTGTGATACGGAGCATCTTTGTGTGTCGCCAGCATTTCACTGCTGCAGACTACATAGTAGGAAGCTCGCGGCTAAAAGTTGGTGCTGTTCCCTGTTACTATCCCGGTACTGGTACTGTTTCCGGTACTGTTACTGTTACCAGCCGGGTTCAGTGGAACAGTTGAAAGATCAAGCTCTCGGCTGGGAGTACACGTACGTCCGCTAGCATCTAGCCCCGGTCCGCTAGCATCTAGCTAGAGAAGAGCAAGCTCTCGCCGAGAGTTTGCTCTTTCAAATGCAGACAGCAACTGTTCCACTGAAACCGGCTCTGAAACTAGCCCTGATCCGCTAGCATCTAGCTCATCTAGCTCTGATCGGTAGCATCTAGCTCTGACCATCACTTTGCTGTCGACTATATTGGACACTGAGAATAAACAACACTACTTAATAACTTGGTGTCTGTCATGAACTTTATCGATACTGATGTAAACTAAACAATCAATAGCTGACGTACCTTGGCTTGCTAAAGCTGGGCATACACTGTACGATATTTTAAATCGTGTACTCAGCTCCATCTCAAACTGTACGACTAAATCGCAGGGAGAGTCGGCTCGTGGAGCTGCTTCAACGGTGCGATACTCTCATGAGGAGCTATTTGAATTTCAAACATGTTTGATATTTTTGCGACGCTGCGATTTCTGATCGGGAGTTGGTCATGAGGTGTGAATCGCTCCTCGTTTACCTGTGTAAACTATATGATGCACGACACGCGATTGAGCCGAAACTCGGCCCGATCGCAAAAATAGTCGCACGAGTGAAAAATTGGGTGAAAATGGGCCAAAAATCGCAGTGTACGCCCAGCTTAACCTAGCTAGATATTGTTAACTAAAGCTGTCAGTATCATTCGTAATATTATAATTTATATCATAACAATATAGATTGTTTTACCACTCCGTAGGATGACTAATGGAACTAGTAGTTAGTTAGGGAATAGTTAGTTACCTCGCTAGTGCTAGCTGGTGTCACCTTACCCTGGTATGAGTGAATCAATTCTTCTACAAACAATTTGTAGCCTCTGTTCAACTTGGAACCCTTCGTTGTTGAATGTTCTCCAATGATACTGGAAACGTATTTAAAATTAAGTCTCGGCAGCGATGACAGGGATGAAGTAAATACACGCTCCATGCTGAGGTGAATTGACAACAACTATCTTCTGCGAGTACCGGAATTTGTTTTACCCGGCGGTGACGTATTTCCGCTTTGTTGTGAAAAGGGCCTAAAAATTATGATAATGATTATTTGTTTTTGATATTCTTTTTTGCTCAAACATGCACATACGCTAATGTAAACAGGTAAACAAAACATAACAATTCATCTTTATGGTACGCTGAAGGTCATACTGTGATTTAAGCCACACACATTTTTAGCTGAACTACTTGCGTAGGACGTTACCGTGTTTTTGCCGTGGCCGACGGAGTTCGTGCATCCCGCCAGACAAGGAGACATGTACGTGATGCCGTTGTCAGAGCAGACCGGCTCCCATTGGGCTGGGGAGCACACACAGCCCAGGTTACACGGGGAGAACAGTGTTTGCTCATCATAGGAAATCTGGGGGGTCCTGTGGGTGGGATTGAGAGTTAGCAGTTAAGTACGCGCCTCAGAGACGCCAAGATTTCCTTCCATTCAATGTGGTTTGGTTTTACATCAGGCTTTTTAATCAGGGTGCTCAATACACCTGTAATGACACCACTAGCTTTTTGGTTGAAAGTAAGTGGACTGATGATTAAGTGATATATAGAATCATGGAGCCAGTGCTGAAATTAGATGGGATTCTTAAGGATTTAAGACTTGGACTTCTCTGCTAATCTAAGTTCAGACTTTCTCTAGCAGAACCAGACTGGGGAATGGTTCTGCTAACCAAAGAGTACTTGACACGGCACCCATTATAGGAGACGGTGAGGCCAGCCAGCCGCGGGTTGTCACACTTGGTGCCGAACTGCAGAAGCAGGAGGAGGTACGCCAAGAAGGAGGTGAGGAAGGAGAGCTTGGCTCCTGATACCACGCTCAGCCTGTACCTCTTCATCAGCAAGCCGCCCAGGAATATCCCCACGGAGATCACCGGCAGGTTCAGCACGCCTGTGGGCACGGAGTTTAAGAGCTTTAGTTTCAGGGAGCATCACTCTAGAGCTTGAAGGCTTATGGTTGTAGAGCTTTTATGGAGCCAGAGGATCAGGGTCAGAGAGAGCACACTCAGGAAACCACTGCTGGGATATGGAGTACCCTCTTTTGTGTGGTAGTCACGGAGAATTGAGTGACAGAGGGATCGATCACTGCCGGAAATGAAGAACACAAGCGGAGGCGTGTACGTTTTTGTCGACGATCATATGATGGATGCACAGACAGACCTCTGACCTGGACCCTGTCACCTTGGAGCAGACCACATGGAACTTCACGCAGTAGATAAAGTCAGATGGTGCATATTTGCATATTTTGTAATTTGTATGAAAACAGTGGGACCAATACAACTTAAAAAATTGTAATTGCATTAAAAATGCATTTAACTACATATTAAAGGTGGAGAAGATTCATGTTGGGAGCTTTCAGTTGTTCATAATGAAAGTGAATGTAAAATTCCTCTGAGGTGTTCGGCAACCGTTTGGTGTATCATTGTGCAACTGAAAGCACTTTTCAGCCAATAGGAGAAAAACTTTGACACGGCCACATCCTCACCTCCAGACTGCGGTGATCTAAACTTGTTTTGAGGTGCAGCTGAATGGAATTCTACACTTGGTCCAAGTTCCCAGAACTTTTCAAAGCAAAGTTACACCCATGCTTACAGATTATGTCTAGATAGCGTCTGAAGGTTTGCTCTGTAAAAGCACAACAAGCACATTCATGATGTATTGAAAACACAGTCCCTAGACTACCACCTGCAGAAGTGTTTGCCACATCCCTGAAAATAAGGCCAATTTACTGCACAGTATGTCACGGTCCCTTTAAAAACAATATAACGAAATATTTGCACTGCGCATACCAATAGGGTCTACTGACCACATCCAGTGGTCTTTCAATTTCTAGTTTATTATTGCCTTGGCTATCCAGTTCTTGTAGATCAGTGGGGTATACTTGTTTTTCCGAGTTTGTCTGCACTGATTTGATACATGTACATTTTGTTTTTCCGTGCAACTCAGAATAATAAAGCCAAATCTGACGGGACTTATAATAATCCTAGACGTTCAAGTCTAGTAGCTCACCGAGGAGGAAATTTGCTCTGGAGGCGGACTGGCCAAACTGTTGTTCCATGTACTTGGCTTTGAAGGTGAACAGGCCAGTTAGTGAGTTGAATTTTAGGACACTGCCACACAGCAACAGGAAGTAGGTGGGGGTCCCCAAGAGCCTCTTCAGTGAGGGCAAGAAACCTGCAGAAAAACAGAAAACACCCTAGATGAAATATACCTGCAGGGCAACTGTAAATGCACTGTAGACATTTAAGTCTGTTATGAGCCCAAGGTTGACACTGCACATGTTTACACAGCCAAAACTACTGACATCATACACAGTCCCGAAGATCTTTGAGGACTCGCTTGTATAAATTGAATGGACCATCTGAGACAATAACTTCAACAATAAGAATAAGACAGTAAGAGGCCTTCTGTAACATATTCGGACATTTGTTAAAGGGCTGAACGGAAGTGCCTTTTGCAATGTCGGCCAGTTTCACAGACGGGGTAGCAGGATTCGTCACTTGCTGCTGGCCACCGTGACCATAGCCAGGGTCGTGTACTTCCTGCTTGGGTAAGGAACTGGGTAGGAACCAGAAAGGAATGCCAGCCAGCAACATGACGGTGGCCGACACAAAGAATCCCAACCACCAGGCCCCCACCCAGCGAGCATCCTTCGGAGTGATGGCCAGACTGTCTTCAGAAGAAACAAACACAGTAAAGCATAACAATAAATCCAATAAATGGGGACCATCTAATGTATTGTTCTGCGATACTGTCTGGAAGGATTTTTGACAGGTACACAAAGGTTCAGAGACCTGTGGAGGGCTTACCAACGTTGACAAATCCAATATCGACATACAACTTGGCGCACATAGAGCCAAGCAGGAAGCCAAACATGGGCCCCAGCAAAGCGATTGTCTGGAGACAGGCTGTTCTTGAACAATGGGAGAGGGAAAAAAACTAACCTCAATGATTTGATTACAATCTTGCACATTAAATATTCATGGTGTCAAATAATTATGGATATTCCTGTGTGTCTTCAGAGGTTTAGATTTTTTTTGTTCTTCAAAAATATTCTGTTATATTGCAGACGTCCAATGTCTAGTCTTTAAGGTGAAATTCTTGGCCTGATTCAGAACAAAGACCCTTCCAGTTCTAAATGGAATGCTATGCTGCCTTATTTATTTATTACAGATATTCTTTGGTCTTCAGCTTCTATCGATTTCAGAACACCTGTAAACAGGTTGTTTTTCTTTGCTATGGCACCTCTTCGCCCCTCTTGGAGCACAGTTAAAGCACTGTCTATTTTACATCAGTGAATTTCTCTCAGTTTTTCTTTGGCACTCATGGAAACCTGACACCTAGCCTTATCATGTTCTTATAAAATTCCTCACATGCCCATAAGAGCTACTTAATTTTATGCCTCAATTAGTCCTTGGTATGTTAATCTTTAAAATATGCAGAATCATTTTAAATATGCAGAAAAAACATTCCCATCATTACCCCCCCCCCCCCCCCCCGTACATTCTGTTTAAAGAAAGTTTCCATTGTTCTCAGGTATTAGTAGCTCCAAGTAGTAAAGGAGAGTTTCAAATATACATAACAGTCCAGAGATCAAGGGATTCAAGAAATAACTATAATAATTTTACAGTTTACATGCAACTGAAGTGTTGCTGCATTTGAGATTTTGAAATGTTCAAAATATCAAACACTTTTATTCCATTTCTGTTCACCTGCTGCATATAAGAACATCATCAGAAAATGATCTATTTCTAAATATATTTGCCTATGTAAAACGCAGAGCTCTCCCTTTTTGCGAAGTCATCGATGTACGAGATGCCCAGGGGAGTGACGGGTGTTTCTCCGATCCCCCGCAGGGCATTCCCCAGGAACACATACACCCACATGCTGGAACCGGGATCTCCCACACAGTCCAAGCCTGCAACCACAATAACATATGTTTACATCTGCAACCCAGTCCCATTTTGCACTTCAAGGTAAATGTTTAGGGGCATTGCTCTGTTCCAGAAGATATGTTCTACTAAATAATAAGTAAATAAATAAAAGTACCCTTATATTTCATTGACATTGATTTTATATTCCCACAAATGAACATGTTGTTCAGAAGTAGAATGTACTAATTTTGTATTTTATTATATATTTTAGGTATATTTCACAGGAAAACCTATTGAAGCTAGCTCTAGCTTTTATGCATGGAATGTACTGCTCTAGGTATTTAAAAAATGTGATAATACTGTTATATTTTTCAAAATATATTTGGGAATCAATATTGCATTGCTCAGACCATTCCAAATGAATCCACAGTCACTCTGTGACGGGCAGGGTGTGCGAACTAAAAGGAAGCGATCACGCCAAGTCTCAGGGAAAAAGGATGGTTTAATAGAAAGTGTGCAAACCAAAAACCCATGCAATATCTCCAAATTAAGGATATAATAATCAGCGGTCAACTGGTACAAAGACAAGACATATATAGGCAAACAAACGACCCTCAGGTGAGACGGATCACGGGCTCCGCCCACCTGACGGACGCACACGACGTCACAAAACAACAACAACAACAACAACAACAGCCGCTGTGGATCGAGGCGACCGGTAGGGGGCCGCCTCACCGTGACACACTCAGGAAACTACACTGAGTTTTTTGTTTTTGGAAAATAAATGTATGGGACTTGCGACACCATTGCTACAAACAATAGGAAACAACAGTATAAAAATATGCCTGGGTTAAAAATAGGTCAGGGTTGAACATATATCCCTTATGAGAAGAAAAAAATCTGCCAATAAAAATTTTACCATTGTAAACAAATAAATAGTATCTTGGAATTTTTATTTGAACATCTGTGCAATAAAGAATAAAATAAACAATAAAAATGATACCTGTGTAGGTTTTCTGCGAAGACTCTGAAGGTAAGTCTGGGAAATCACTTTGCATGACGTCCCTGCAGGCAACTATACTGACAGAAGCGTTGAGAGAGCTCGGTATCACGGTCTCATACGTGTACCTGTCGGAATGAGATACAGTCAAAGAAGAGAACTCTGTTACGTCTTCGATGAGTCAGTGAAGAAGCTATAAGGTTGATAATCACCATCCTTATGCTATCGTGTTATTCAGTTCATTAGGAAGTTGCTATAAGCTGCAGCTAGAAACACATTCCTATGCTATCTTGTGTTTTCCTGTATCTGGTACATTTCAAACTGCATGACTGCTATTTATATTAGTTTACCAAGAGCCAGGCTTGGGGGAATGCAGTGTAATGAGCAGGTATGTGAAGGAGAACTTCACACATAGCCCAGCACAGAGAAACCATCAAAGGAAATAAAAATACTGAAAAATTGTGCATTACGTGTTCACGTCCAGCAGCATTTAAAGGCCTGCAGAGCTGTGTTGCAGTAAATGTACCGTCCCATGAAGAAGTGTGGAAGACCAGTGACAGCAGAGCCAACTGCCATTACGAAACATCCACACCCTATGAGCCTGGGTCTGTGCATCTTGGCTCCGAAATGGCTCACTAGAACTAGAAAGAGCAGGTTACCTGCAAGAGGACAGAAGTAGGAGAACCGACAGTCAGAACCTGTGAAATTACAAACATCTGAAAACATGTGGGGAAGGGAGAAGAATCAGTGAATGTGGATACAGCACACTGTCCACGCACGCAAGTGTTGGCATACCCATCTCAAAGCTGACGTCGATTAGGCCGACAGTAGAGCTGGGCAAGTCAAACCTCCGCTCTATCTGTGTGATGGCACTCTTCATGTAGGTTCCAGCTAAAGCCTTGGAGAAGTAGGCGAAAGACAGGGACACGATGAACATCTGTGGGACTCAGAGGACACAGGGAAGAAGGAGACAGTCAACTGCCGGCAAAGTGCCTGGAGACAAGTTATTTTAAATGCGAGACATTTTTAAAAGTCTGAATGAAGTATATGAAGAAACATTAAACACACAGGTACTCACACACACCTTAAATGCAGTGCAGCAGGGTTCTTTGGTGGTCTTTCTGTCAGGGCCATTTGTGGATGTCATATCTTCTGTAGTTGGGACAGTCATTTTCATGCTAGGATCCATTAGTAAATGATGTTGCTGTTTTGCAGTTAGTAAACTAACTAACAATGTACACGTGAAGCTGTTGATGTGGCAAACATACAAATGTTAACATCGACAATGAAGTGTCATTAAAATGTCATTTAGAGGGGTGATACATTTACTCACCTTATGATACCATAAGGATTAAAAGCGAAGAAAACAAACCTTCTAAACTCGGTACTAACATTTTCAAAATGGCAAACGAAACGCATGTAAACCAGCGCTGTAAAAGCAAAGCTTCTCCTCATGCAAGAAAAAAAGGGTCGAGTGAGTTGGATACAGCAAGAAGTTGAAACTCAACAGAACAAAAAGCGCTTTGTCAGTGTGTTGCAGTACTGAAGTTATAATCCCTCCTGATTGAGCTCTCGTAATTCTCTCCCAGTCACGAAGCTCTCTACCATCCGCTCAACTCGACGACGGGAGCAAAAAAAAACGTCTCAGAAAAATTTCCACAGGTGCACGAGA
Source organism: Brachyhypopomus gauderio (assembly GCF_052324685.1). Lineage (NCBI taxonomy): Eukaryota > Metazoa > Chordata > Actinopteri > Gymnotiformes > Hypopomidae > Brachyhypopomus > Brachyhypopomus gauderio. The sequence continues at coordinate 1,062,448 of NC_135215.1, forward strand.
GAGAGAGAGAGAGAGAGAGAGAGTTCGGTAGTAATGGCGATGAAATACAGATGAAGAATGTGTGAGGGAGAGAAAGAGAGAGGGGAGAGGACCGACATGAAGATGCCAGAGCACAGAGGGATCAGGTGTCTGAGTCCTGGAGCCCTGGGGCAGGCGGGTTTCCCTCAGAAAAATGTCCTTTCACATCTCCAGCCTGTGGGCCACACAAAGGCCTCCAGGGCATTTCGATTCTGGCCACATGCTTGATCGATGGGGCCCAACAACACAGCAGCGAATCTAAAGCACTCCATTCACCCCTAGAAAGACTTTACCTCAGGGTCGTTTACCTCATGGTTGGTTCATATCCCTTGATACTTTACTTTTATAGTTATTATAATTATAGAAAAAAATTATTAAGAGACGGAAAGAAGCACTAGTTAACAGTCTTGTCCCAACTCAACAACATCCATCACAGGGCATGATTTTGTTCAGTTGCTCGCCCAGCAAGTGACTTTCTTAGCGATTTTGTTCCAGCAGCTCTTAAAGGAATTGGGCCAAAGAAAAAATGTGCTATTAGCAATTCTAGAAGCAGCTCTGCAGGCCCAGAGCCCAGATTAGGACTTTGACACATTCCTGCACACAACTGAGTCTGGAGGTCTTTCTCCCTAGACATGAACATCAGGTGTTTGTCAATGTTAACTACACTGCCTGACGTCCTGATATTACTGGTATGGAAGGTTTTTATAAACATTTCAAGATCCAGTACAATTTTGATTTGTTTTATTCCTATAAGTTGCTGCCTATACTAGATGGATATGCACCTTTTTGGCACTGGTTCATTAGATTGTGTTTTGTTAGACTGATCCAATGCTTAATTTGTAAATCAAACGATTAACAACTGTTCGCAAACAGCGTCATGAGACAAGGGGTCACTGAGGCCAACAATGTCACCGGATCTCACAAAAAGGCGCACAAATGTCAAAATAACAAGCCAATTCGTATATATAAATGACTTGTAAATGATTTACGTGTGTTTTATAAGTGTTTTAAGTGCAGAAGTGAATTTTAAGTGCATTTTCAAGTACTTTAGCCTAAATTCCAGCAATTTACAAATCTGAAACACAAAGCAACATTAACATTCATCAGGTAAATGTTCCTTCCCCTGTTTTTGAGAGGTGTTTCTTTATACTACCACATCATATCATTTCAGACAACACTGCATAGAATGTGACGCGGCTAGTATAAACGTCTCCTCCGTTCGCGGAGGGTCGCGCAGGTGTGCGGAGTCGCGCGCTACGGTCGCGAAAGTATAACTAGCTTTATAGGGGAGACGCCTAAAGGCATCGCTAAAAAGGAGAGCTCTTATGTGATTTATGGAAGCCTGAATGTGGATCTTGTGTTTAAAAAATGTCTTTTATAGAATTATTTGTTCAATTAATTGGTTCAACGCAGACAGATTTCTTCATAACTTATAATTAGTAGGCTTGAAAGTTACTGGATCGAGGCAGACAGTTCCCGGAACGCACCCTTCTAAATGAAAGCGTTCCCGGATCCTGTTCCGGCAGGATCCGGCTCAAATTAAGCCATGTTTACAGGTATACCGATGTTCAACTGCATAACGTGAACTAGCTAACCTAGCAATCCATCCACATGTTGAATGAATAAATAGCCTCTCAAACTGCTAGCGTAGCTTCAGAATATCAAGCTAGCTTGTTGACATTTTGTTAAGTGGACACAACGTCCTGAAAGCTATTTTAGTAATAAAAATAAAAAAAACACACACATCCAGGTCCTTGCATATTTGTAAAAATGCTTGCCACTTTGATTTTCAAGCCATTTAAGAAGGGAGAATGAGACATTGGCGCACTTCAAGTAGACATTTTAGTAGACATCCTCTGAGTGACCGCTAGTCCGCCTACTTTATTATAGATTCTTGCGCACAAACGCAACTACGTCGACAAGGTAATTGAGACTGTGACGTCACATGGATTCACATCTAACGAGACGTTCCAACAGCCAGAAACTATCATTTGTTGGACAACGACAGCAATTAAAGATCATCTTATGGTTCAAAATGGATTTCCGAGATTTGATTGAGCAGCATTACAAGTCGGATTGTTGCAGCAACAGCGGCGCATCCACACAGGTACCCTACTTCAAATAACTGTTTATGTTATTTATCACTCTGCTTTCCATGATGAAAATGATTTGGTTATTCAAAATTGTGTCATACCTCAGTGTGATTACTGCTTTGCGTGTCGATGTAGTCTGAATGGATACGTTAAATGAGAGCACTAATTCGAGTGTTTGGATGTTGTATTATTTATGTAGCCTGTATTGGTCTTTAGACCTACACATTTGTATCTAAACAGTTAAAATCTTCCATGTTTAAAAAAAGGATTGTGAATAAATGAATTTCTATATATAATTTAGGTGTAATTAATCCAGGTGTGAAATATGTGATCGGAAATCATATAACAATTTATAGAGTGTGCAATATGTAAATGTAACCAGGGATGTATTTAAAATAATGTAAATAAGATGATTTACATGTGGTTTCTGTGTTTTGTCCCATACTTCAGGATTACATGCGGGACAGCCCATTGCAACACCCCATAATCTCATCCTCCAAGCAGCTGGAGATGATTGAGCGAGAGCAGCGGCAGTTGCAGGCGGGCCGTGTTCAGAAGGTGATGGAAATCGGTTTACGTCAAGAAGAAAGACAGGAGGCAATTCTTAAATGAGTATGTGGCAAGTCATTCCACCAGTCCACCAGGATCAACCACAACATCCGACTGGAGCCCATGAGGAACGGTCAGAGTGGCTTATTCCACTCTGCTGTATCTTCAGTGAGCCACTGCGCACCGCTGCACAAGCCTCAGAGAGTGCGCAGAATCCATGGCTCACAGGCTGCTGTCGGACAGGAGCTGTCTTCCTTCAGGCTGGAGGACCCGTGCACACCCGTTGAGCTCATGCCCGCTATTCGGACACCCGTGCCCCCACCAGCGGTAGCCAAACCCAGCAGGCTCCCCAGACTGCTGACTCTGTACAAGCGGGCCAAGCCTGTGGAGAAGGCCTGTGAAGTGTCGGGTGAGTTCTCTTCCTGGAAATCATCAGCTGGAGTAGCAAAGCTCAACACAGGGGCCATGCTCAGCTACCCATGTATCTCAAATATAGATGTTTTCTGTAATGAATTATAATACTGTATATTTACAAGAAACCTGCAAGTAGAGCTTCAGAAACAGAAAGTTAATGAAACAATTAATGAAAGTTAAATAACAGTGGCGTGTTGTGAGGCTATAGGTAACCGCTACGAGGCCCTTGACTTCCATAGAAGTCGTTTACCATGGCTCCTTGACTTTCTAGGGACCTACAAATTCAGGCCCTTACTTAATGCTTCTGAATTTGTATTGTTTCAAAATTATGTTCAATTTCTCTTAAGCGCAGAGACACAAATTAATTTAGCAATTTTGCAATTATTTAAATTTAAGACAAGCAATTTGTCTGATGAATGCTATCTTTGACACTGATTAAATTGAGTAAATTTGGCCAAGTGTGTGATTTCACTTATGTGAAAACAAGCCATTTGACTAGTTTCATGTTTCCCCTTTAATAAACAACAGTAAAGAGACCAGTGGTCACTCTAGTTCTGAAGGAATGCACGAAAGGAAAAGTGCCTTTTCATACAACAGAACTGCAAGCTAATTTTACTGAGTAGCACAATTTTGGTTTGGTGACAGATGATGAAACAGCAAGTGGTTTTGTTGTAGTAGCTGTGGCTGCGTATGCGTGTAACCCTGATATTTATTTAGTTTGAGGATTATTTATTGGAAAATATATTTTATTCAGCTTCTTATTCAATGACCATTCAATGACAGTTTGACGTGACTTGACATGCTTCAAGGCAGTGTGAAGGGGTCTTGACAATAATGAAACTTGATTTAATATCATTAACACAGCATTTTTAATATATTCAAAACTTTTCCCCTGTCTCCCTCTCCATGCCCCACACACACACACACACACACACACACACACACACACACACACACACACACACACACACGCTGCCCCTCCCCCACCCTCTCACTCAGTGGTGAAAAATTGTTACATTGCCATAAATTCCCACGGGGGCTGAGCCAATCAGGTGTTGCGAGAACTTCCAAGTGAATATGCAAGATCAAGATGGGGGCTGAGCCAATCAGGTGTTGCGAGAACTTCCAAGCGAATATGCAAGATCTATATAAAACCCCCTGCCAGTATCAAAACCAATGATCTATATTACTGGATTGGACATCACGTGACTTAGCATGCGCCACACAGGCGCCATTACTATGCATTGAGTTGTGCATTGAGGACCATCCATGGATGGACATAAACATTAGATCTAGCAGACAGTCACGTAAGGAAAACCAAAGAGGGACTCAATGTTTTGCAATAAATTGTCAAAACTACGACAACAATATCACAAGATCAAAGGGTATCACATTTCACAGGTTAGTAAAATTTTTATTTAAAAAAAAATAGCGCAGATGAGGGATGTTGACTGTCCATGCTAGCTTGATTTTGATAAAGCTATGTCGAGTAAACCCTCTTAAAAACAAGTTTTCTGTTCCAACAAATTACAATGTTTTGTTATTAATATTGTTATCATGTTAGGATAATGTTGTAAATACGATGTTAATTAAAATGATCTCCAAATCTGTATTACTGGGACCGATGTTCAGTCCAGTTGGCATGTCCCATAGATACTCTCTCACACAAACTGAATAAATAATGAAACCAAATGAAAATTTAAGTCAATTAAATTTGTCATAATTATTTTTTAAATCAACAGGGGTGAATTTCCCAAAACGTTCGTACGTAAGAACGAGGTTACGAAGTACTTAGCGCTAAGAACGTTTTTGGAAACTCACCCCAGGTTAATACAGGTTTTTTTAAATAAATGCCATTTTTCTACACAGATTTCCCAACAAACAAAGAAAATATGAGCTGTACAAATTGTGGGTCATAAAGTGTGGACGTCTGAGAGGACTGTCATCTACAGCAGGGACATGCAGTGCTCACTGCCGTACAACCGTACACTGAAGAGGGCACTTTAGAGAAGGAGCAGTGCCACAGATTTTCAACCTTCCAGACCATATTAATAATAATAAATATTTTATTAAAGTTGATGAAATTCTGTAGCCAATGAGAAGTGGCTGCAATAAATGATTTTGAAAATTGTATATATTGTGTCATGTCAATTTATCTATGTATTTGTGGGAAACTGAATTGTGTAAGTGTGACGGGCGGGGGTGAGCAACGAAAAGGAAGCGATCACGCCAAGTCTCAGGGAAAAATGATGGTTTAATAGAAAGTGTGCAAACCTAAAACCCGTGCACTATCTCCAAATTAAGGATATAATGACCAGCAGTCAACTGGTACAAAGACAAGACATAAATAGGCAAACAAACGACCCTCAGGTGAGACGGATCACGGGCTCCGCCCACCTGAGGGACGCACATGACGTCACCAAACAACAACAACAACAGCCGTTGTGGACAGAGGCGGCCGGTAGGGGGCCGCCTCACCGTGACAGACCCCCCCACCAAGCCGCACTCCCCTCCACTGGGTGTGTGGCACACAGCGGCTGCACACAAAACATGAAGAGGCAGGAAGGCAGAGACAGGCAGGAACACACCTCCTGCCGTCCGGGAGCTGAAACATAAAACACAAAACATTACACAGCTCACCTCCCCGGGCGGGACCCTGGACCGGCCGGGCCGTTAACACCACAAAACCACGCCCCGGTCGGTCACAGGGCCCTCACGCCCTAACCGGCATTCAGCTGGTAAGCCCCATGGGTGTGAGGACGAGGGGCTACGGCTCCTCTCTCGTCCCTCGTGTGTGTGTGGGTGTGCAGGCTACCTCTCCAAGGCGTGGCTACTTCATCTCCTGGACCTACCTCCTCCCAGAGCTGACCCCTGCCTTCTGCTAGGGGTCACCCCAGCCTCCTGGGGAGCCAACCCCTCCCGGGGCCTCTCATCTCAAGGTGGACTCCTCCACCCAACCCAGGAGCGCCAGAGACCGAGGCCCAGAGCACCCCCGACGCGGGCTAGGGAGCAGCCCCAAGGGCCTCCTGGTCACCCCGGGCAGGAGGGAGGATCTCCATCCCCAGCAGGAGCTTTTCAGACCGGAGCCCCATGGTCCCCAAACATCCGGGGGCCCCAGCCCTCTAGGGAGGGGCTCTTCACGACCGGGCTCCGGTCACCCCACAACACAAGGGGGCTCCTGCCAGGTGGAGACCCCCACAAGGTCCAGGAACACTGCCAAGGAGAAGCACCTGCACAAAGAACACAACCTGACACACACACACACACCACACACATATACAAACACGAAACACAAACGCGCCCTACCCTATTCAGGGCCTCCCTCGGGAGAGACACCCTCCGTGCCACACCCCATGGCACGGGACCACAGCCGCCCCCCCCCCCCCCCAAACACACATTTAAGGGGAGGAGCATGTGTGGAATTACATTTAACAGTTGACATCACGCTAGGACAAAACACACACGCAAATACTAGACAAACAAAAAACGGTGTACAAACAGACAGACGGAACCCATCACATGCGCGCTCTGCTTACACACACACAGTGACGCGCGCCGCTCAGAGCCGCAGTCGCTCCCCACATTAAACACACGACACACGGGGAGCGAGGCGACAGTGACGAGCGGCAACCGCGTCACACATAAAACATTCAACATAGAACATAACGAGCACGCACACTGGTCCACACGTCCGTCACCCGTACACACATACAAAACACACACGAGAGTCCACCAGGCAGACACCCTGGTGTTCGCCGTGCCACATACACACAAGCACACGGCGAAACTCCCGCAACATACAACGGACACGAAGAGCTGTCTCAGGGCAGACTGCCCTGGTCCTCGCCGTGCTACACACACACACACACACACACACACAAAACACAAAAGCACGGCGGAGCTCTTCAAACAAAACACCACGCAGACAAACACTTACCACGAGACCTGACCACGAACGAAGGAGAAAGAAAAAGAGACTCGGCGGCTTCCGAAGGGTGGCTGGTCATTCTGTGACGGGCGGGGGTGAGCAACGAAAAGGAAGCGATCACGCCAAGTCTCAGGGAAAAATGATGGTTTAATAGAAAGTGTGCAAACCTAAAACCCGTGCACTATCTCCAAATTAAGGATATAATGACCAGCGGTCAACTGGTACAAAGACAAGACATAAATAGGCAATCAAACGACCCTCAGGTGAGACGGATCACGGGCTCCGCCCACCTGAGGGACGCACATGACGTCACCAAACAACAACAACAACAGCCGCTGTGGACAGAGGCGGCCGGTAGGGGGCCGCCTCACCGTGACAGTAAGCTCTTTTCTGCTACTTGAAGGTAAAAAAAATCAGACAAATTTTGTCATAAATTTCAGATTCAAACTCATTATTTTCTCTATCATAATTTCATAATTAATTTCACCCACATTTAGTCATGTAGTGCTCAAAGATGCTCCTCCACACTAATGCCATCTCATATTATACTTGAACATATATAAGAGGTATTGCACTTAAAGAATTTATGAAAACTACAGCTGTAACAGGGAGAGTTGACAAATAAAGAGATAAACTCATAAATTTGACTTTCAATATCAGAATTGTGATCATAATTAAAACTTATCAAAGTTATTTATTTACAACTTTTTACCATAATTATGATTGAATATCAAAAACATGACATACATGTGTTATTTAGTTTTAGCCAGGTGAAAGAAAAGGGCTTTATGCAGGGTTTTGTTAAAATTTTACCTAATTTGAAAACTTCCCAGACTGCTTATAAATTTATCTCTTGGGATAATACTAAGTTTTACATATCACAACATCGGCAATATTCTAACCTTTAATTTAAGCCATATTTGATCAAAATCGGATAAGAAATAAGGGCGCTAGGACTGTTTTTGTGACAGATGGATGCACATCCCACATAGGAACTACACTGCTTTGCTGACATGACTCAATAGTAATGGCTCCGAGGGCGACGCATTGCTAGCTATAGCGGCAACAGGCGATGTCCAATCCAGTAATATAGATCAATGATCAAAACTCCTCACATTCAGACAGTTCAGCTTGTGAACTTGCTCTGTGCTAACTTTTACCTTGCTATTACCAGATCAGCAACCAACAGCCTTTTTAAAGGCTCATTGACCTTTATACTGCATTATCTTATTTTATAATATATATAAATATTTTTATATTATATTATACTATACTATTTTGCATATATTCTGTTACATTCTTTTTATAGTCTTTTCAAAGGTTTATATATTATATTACATTACATGATATAATATTACATTACTATATTTACTATATTAAACTTTGAAAGGTTCACAGCCTTTTTCAAGGCTAGTGTAACATTGCTAACTAGCAACTCAGCTTTTTTAAAAGCTTATTGTTATTTGCATATTACATTATTGATAATAGTAGAAGTGTAAGCTTTATAATAGTACATACATACAATACATTTACAATAACAACAATTTATAGCTAAATAGTTATAGGTCAGCCTTTTTTATTTACATATTGTATCTGGTTCTACAATTTTGTGATTGTATTTTTTTCCTGAACATACAACATAGAAACAACATAGTAAGTATTGGATAGGAATAGGAATTTGCAAGACAAGCTTCTATATTTGCATCTTAAGAGACACTTGCCATTAATAATATGGATCCCAAACAAAAAAGTGGTGCCTCAAAAAGAAAAGCAAAAAAGATTAAGGAAGCAAATCAGGCAGGTTTCCTGAAAAGCGTACCTTTGATCTCAAACTTCTTTGAGAAACCGCTGGATATGAGTGAGACAAGTATTGCTAATGTTAGCAGTGATCAGAGTTCTAGCAATGAAGATGTGATCACCACTGGCTTAGTGTCACCTGTCAGTGACTATGTACCTTTGCAGACCCAGTCAGGTGCAGAGCAGGAATGCCAGCCCTGCCAGGCTACCACAGACCAGCAGCAGAAAGACCATGAAAGGAAAGTTGCAGATGTGTCAGACCCACAATCAGACCAGCCAGCTGCATCGTGTGAGTGTTGTTTTTCAAATGAGGAGGAAAGGACCCCAACTCCTGGTGTGAAACGGTCAACGACTCTGCTTTATGGCCCTGCACCATTACCGACCAAGCCAAGTCAATTCTTGTTAATAGAGGAGAAACTGCATTTCAAAACAGAAGTGCTAAGTACCCAGCCTCAGTCAGGGATCGAGGCATTGGGGGTACCAGTAGGAGCTTTACAAATGCTCTACTCAGTTGCTCTCTACCCAACGGGCAAACTGTGACTAGGCAGTGGCTACTTTACTCTCCTTCAACTGGCTGTGTGTATTGTTTTGCTTGCAAACTGTTTTCCAGTAAGCACAAAACTTTTGTTCATGGATTTTCTGACTGGAAACATTCAGAGCGGATTGGTGAGCATGAGGGGAGTGTGGAGCATAGGGCTTGCATGCTAGCATTATATAATCGCTCCAGAGGCACAGCAACAATTGATTCTGATATTGTCAAACAAATTGATGCAGAAAGACAATACTGGCGGGAAGTTTTGAAAAGAGTTGTTGCAGTCATCCAGTTTTTGGGGGAGAGGGGACTTGCTTTCAGGGGAGATGATGAGCTATTAGGATCAGCCCACAATGGTAATTTTTTGGGCATCATAGAACTCTTAGCCAAATTTGACCCATTCCTAGCTGAGCACCTCCAAAGGTTTGGAGGTAAGGGAAAAGGTTCTGTGTCCTACTTATCATCAACAGTGTGTGAAGAATTTATCCATTTGATGGGACAGAGAACAAAGCAGGCAATTGTTAATGAGATCAAAGAATCAAAATACTTCTCTGTTATAGTTGACTCCACTCCAGACCTTGCTCATGTGGACCAACTTACTTTTATTTTCAGGTTTGTTAATAATGACGGACATGTAGTTGAGCGTTTTCTAGCTTTTGAGCCTATTGAAAACCATAGTGGGGACAGTTTGGCACAGTGTGTCGTTGCTATGGTGGAGAATCTGGGCCTAGACTTATCCAACTGTAGGGGCCAGTCATATGATAATGCAAGTAACATGTCGGGAAAGTACAATGGAGTCCAAGCTCATCTTAAATAAAGAAACCCTTTGATTTGTTATGTCCCCTGTGCAGCACATTCACTGAATTTAGTTGGTGTCAATGCTGGGACAGTAGCCCAGAAGCTGGACATTTTTTTGACTTTGTACAGGCAATGTACACAGTTTGTGCATCATCTACACACAGGTGGGGAAAGGTTTTCCATGATACTGATATCAAACTCACACTGAAATCACTGTCATGTACTCGATGGAGCGCACGAGCTGAGTCAACTAAGGCTCTTTGGAAATATTATGCACAACTGAGAGAGGCATTGAATGATATGTCTAAAGATATGGAGGAGAAATGTGTAACTCGAAGTGATGCCTCTGCACTCTGTGACAAATTGGACACATTGGAGATGGCCTTCATGGCATACTTCTGGGACACAATACTACAGAGGTTCCAAGCCACAAGCCTGCAGCTGCAGAAGCATGATATTGACATATGTACAGCTACACAACTTCTCTTGTCTTTACGAGACTTTGTGGCAGCACAGAGAGATAACTTTGAGGTGTTTGAAGGGGCAGCTTTAAATGTCACCACTGCTGTCTCCCAAGAGTACAAGCATGACCTCCAGCGTACAAAGAAGCACAAAATTATGTCTGATGATAGTGCAGAGCCAGGTGTAGCATTTAACAGAAAAGACAAGTTTCGGATCGAAACTTACAATGTTGTCATTGACAAACTTGTGTCCTGTCTCAACCACCGTTTGAATGCATATACACACTTAACTGAGCTATTTGATGTTCTTTTCATGGCTGACAATATGTCCAACAGTGAGCTCACTTTAAAGGCTAACTCACTCGCTGCAGCATATCCTTCAGATCTGAACATGAGCTTGGCTGATGAATTGATACAATACAAATCATTCATAACAGAAAAAGAAAAACATCCTAGTAAAATGCTCAAAACCATGATAAATTTGAATTTACAGTCAACCTTTCCAAATGTCTACATAGCACTTAGACTTTTTTTGACTGTGACTATCACAAATTGTGAAGGGGAGCGTTCATTCTCCAAACTGGCTCGTATTAAGAATGAACTCAGGATTAGGATGCGCCAAAACCGCCTGAACTCACTGTCACTTCTGGCCATTGAATCAGATTTGGTCAGACAGCTTAATTTTGATGAATTAGTGGATGACTTTGCAAGAAAGTAGAAAGAAACATATATAAAATAGACTCTTGAGTTAGGGTTAGTTAGTGACAGGTTGTTTAATGTATTAATTTATTTATGTTTTTGGGGAGGGGCGGTGCGCGGGGGGGAATAAAAAATGCATGTGAAAAAAGTATATAATAAAAAATGTGTGGAAAAAAAAGTGCGTGTGTAAAAATAAAATAAAATTGCGCGTGTGAGCGTGCGCTTGTGAAACAAAAAATAAAAATAAAATGCGCGTGTGAAAAAAAGTGCCCGTTTAAAAAATAAATAAAATTGCGCGTGTGTGAGTGTGCGCGTGTGAAACAAAAAATAATGCGCGTGTGAGTGTGCGCATGTGTGAAAAAAGTGTGCATGTGAAAAAATTATATAAAAAAGTGCACGCGTGAAAAAATATATAAAAAATGGCTGTGAAAAAAGTGCGCGTGTGAAAAAAAATAAATAAAATTGCGCGTGTGAGTGTGCGCATGTGAAAAATAAAAAATGTGTATGAAAAAATGTGCACGTATAAAAAAAATAATAAAATTGCGCGTGTGTGAGCATGCGCGTGTGAAACAAAAAATAATAATAAAATGCGCGTGTGGAAAAAAAATGTTTAATGTGCGTGCGCGTGTGGAAGAAAGTGCACGTGTGAAAAAAAGGGTGCGTGTGAATAAAATATATAAAAAAGTGCGCGCGTGAAAAAAAAAAAAAATGGCTGTGAAAAAAATAAAAAATGTATGTGAAAAAAGTTCGCGTGTGAAAAAAATAAAAATAAAAAATGCGTGTATGAAAAAAGAATTACAAAATAATAAAATAAAGTGTGTGAGCATGCGCATGTGTGAAAAAAATGTGTGCGCGTGTGTGAAAAGGGTGGGGGTAGGGGGGGGCCCTGTGCAACCCTTTGCCCAGGGGCCCAGACTATCCTTAATCCGTCCTTGTCCCCCGCCGCACCGGACCTCAGGTCACAGGTATCTGCCAAAATTGGACCGCGCACAAGTTTAGTTGAGTACCCCTGCTCTAAACTCAGCTGATCTTACTATTAAACTTTTTAAACACCAATTTCAAACATGACAAAACCAGTTAAAACCTTGCTATTGACAAAAAGCATATGCCACCAAACAGCTAATTTATCTAATATTTAAAAACATTAAAATGAAAAATAGTTTGAGATCAACTGTAAACCAGCATGAAAATAATTCAGTTTTTTTAAAGATGATAATTACCTCAAATTATATTTAAAAAATTACCATGAAAGAGTTAACAGACCGTTCTGCTTGGTGTAAACTGTGTTGTGCGCTAGTTGTGCGTCTACAGAGCTAAATAACTACATTCCACCTTACAGAGACTAAGAGGAGATTAAAGCCAATGAAAGAAAAAACAACAAACGCAACACGTTATTTTATCCTTTTCTGACAACATAGACGACGTTCCTGTTTAAGTCTGTAGTGTATAAAAGCTCTATTTTACATGTGCTCTACTGCAGGGTTTTTCAAACTCTGGGTCGCGACCCTTGGATGGGGCACGAGCCAAAAAAAATGGGTCGCTCAGAAATAAATCTTAATATATTTAATAAATTATTATATTAATGGATTATACTTTTATACTGGTATGATGGGAAACCACCTGGGAATACCAGGTGCTGTAAGCTTTTTTTCTTCTTAGCAATATGTTCTGCATTATTCTAAGCTGAAGCTCATTATGCAAAAAAACAAAAAAAGTTTTGCCCATTAACACACAAAGAGAAAGAAAAGAAACGAAAGTTTATTTGTCAGGATAGTTTTACTGGTTGTTGTCCTAGTTTGTTTTCTGATTTGTCTGGATAATGTATGCACTAACTCACTAATGTCTGTCATGCCTCAAGCTATTGAACCCCTTGCAGTGTTCAAGCACCTGGCCATGCAGCTGAAGTAGCAAGACATATTCAAGTGAAATAGATATATAGGAAACTTTAGCCGGTGCTTTTTTCTATGAGAAATGAGATGAGAAAATAATGAGAAATAGAACTGTTTGGAAGAACTTGTTTAATTTATTGAAGAAGTAGCTTATTGCTGTAAATCCTGAAGCTGATCTTATGATGGTGGTCATGTCAATTGACCAGTAGGATGTGGTGGTGTTTTTCTTTATAGCTGATTCTATGATAGGCAGGGTGAGCGAAACAAAAAGGAAGCGATCATGCCAAGTCTCAGGGATAAAGTATGGTTTAATAGAAAAAGTGCCAAACCAAAACCCGTGACTTAATCCAAATGAAGGATATAATGACCAGCGGTCAACTGGTACAAAGACAAGACATATATAGACAAACAAACGACCATCAGGTGAGACGGATCGTGGGCTCCGCCCACCTGAGGAACGAACACAACACAACAACAACTGCCGCTGTAGATGGAGGCGACCGGTAGGGGACTTTCTTTTTTCTCAAACGGCGTCCATTTTTATCGATACATTTCAAAGAGAAGACAACAGATGTTATAAGTACTATTATTTTCTGTATATGAAAATGATAAGACTTTAACAGATGATCGATCTTTTGGGGACACAAATTTGTCCACCATCTTGACAAAGTCCTTATTGGTGGCCAAAAACTTTATGCAATTACGGGCATGGAACCTGAGGATACATGTTTTTAAATTACTCTCATGGCTCATTGATCAATTCTACGTGTTGATGGACACAGCGCTGACTCCAGGGCCATAGAGAGCAATGGAGCTGTCTACCTCACTTCCTGTCCAGCGTCCAGAGCCAATCAGCTGATGGCGGACAGGAAGCGCTCCGTGAGGTCCTTGCCCGTGAGCAGTTTAGAAGCCCCCTGCAGCTGAGCGAGGCTTTTGATATGACACGCTGTAGTCTTCCTCACAGTGGCGTTTCTGTGGCTGGAGGATTAAAGTGAAACACATAGTGAGAAATACATCTGGAGTTTGCAAGCACATGAACTCTGCTTCATTCTTACAAGAAAGACTAATGAATGTTTTGTCCTGCAAATAAATTGTTACTGCAAATCACTCCAGACTGCCCACAAAACTCTACTGTACTATAAATGTACTTCTGTCTTCTACTAAAAGCCTCTTTTGACAATGCTGTTTATTTTGGTGGAAATACTGCATGATTGTGTTGGTGAGGTGATCCTACCTTAGTCCTCCGGCCAGCAGGGCATGAATGGACCTCCTGGCTGAGCAGCTGTGCACCATGGCACTGAGTGCCAGGCCCACATCCTCCCTGATGAAGGCGCTGTTCTCACACGCCTTGTGCAGCAGGACGAGGGCGGCTTCTGCTGCCTCGGGGTCCATGGCCCTCCGCAGGTAGGTGAACATGTGTGCCAGCGTGGTCATGGCAGCACGTGAAACCATGGAGCACATGTTCTTCACCTGAGACAGTGGACACAGAAGAGAAAGACAGAGAGACAGGCAACCGTAAGCCTCAAGTTCCAGGCCAGGCCTCCACACCAATCTTATGACAAGAAATTCCTCTCTAAAACATTCGAAATTGACTATTCCACAGGTCAGAACATCCAAATACATAAAATGGAGCGTGTCCAGTTGGGGTAGCAAATGGTGAAGCTCATTCTCAAGCGCCTTGGCTATGATTACAGAATATTTAGTTCATAAGCAGGTTACTCACCTCCTCGAGCACGGCCAGGCACACGTTGTGGAGATTGGCCAGAAGGATATTGGCATGGTGTTGCACCAGCGAACGCACCAGTTTGAGCCCATTGATCTTCTTCTCCCTGTTCCAAAACACAGTGTTAGAACACGGTGTACATATCTGGTGTTATCACATGAGTAATGCTAAACAAGTTTCATCAATAAAAATCAACACATAAGCTATAGGCTATGTATTCCCTGTTAGAGTGCCCATTACTAATTATTTATGTTTATATTGCCAAAGCATGATATTTCCGTATTCTCAGGCATTATAGCTCTGTTCTGGCTGGGATAGCTTAGTGTAAACTTTGTTTGCTCGGTGTGAGGCAGACTGTCGGCTGGAGTTTGGTAAAAGCCTACCAGTCCTCATTCTCCAGCAGCTGTAATGCCTGGCTGAGGCCCAGCTCAGGTCTGGCCAGAGGCTGCTCCCTAACCAGTCTCAGAGTCTCTGCCACAGCCCCTTTGCCCTGGCTAATTTCTGCAGCTCTAGCGGTGTCCCTGTTCTCAGCAGGCTTGTAGGATGTCGCCAACCCCTGGCTGAACCGAGCCGCCTTCAGGCCGGCCTTGCCGCTGGCCGGTTTGCTGGGGGGTTCTGGCCGCTGCTCCTGACCGGATCCTGCTACATTTGGAGCGGAGCGGTTAACTATAGCCTCACAACACGCCACTGTTATTTAACTTTCATTAATTGTTTCATTAACTTTCTGTTTCTGAAGCTCTACTTGCAGGTTTCTTGTAAATATACAGTATTATAATTCATTACAGAAAACATCTATATTTGAGATACATGGGTAGCTGAGCATGGCCCCCGTGTTGAGCTTTGCTACTCCAGCTGACGATTTCCAGGAAGAGAACTCACCTGGCACTTCACAGGCCTTCTCCACAGGCTTGGCCCGCTTGTACAGAGTCAGCGGTCTGGGGAGCCTGCTGGGTTTGGCTACCGCTGGTGGGGGCACGGGTGTCCGAATAGCGGGCATGAGATCAACGGGCGTGCACGGGTGCTCCGGCCTGAAGGGAGACAGCTCCTGTCCGACAGCAGCCTGTGAGCCATGGATTCTGCGCACTCTCTGCGGCTTGTGCAGCGGTGCGCAGTGGCTCACTGAGGATACAGCAGAGTGGAAAGAGCCACTCTGACCGTTCCTCATGGGCTCCAGTCGGATGTTGTGGTTGATCCTGGTGGACTGGTGGAATGACTTGCCACATACTCGTTTAAGAATTGCCTCCTGTCTTTCTTCTTGACGTAAACCGATTTCCATCACCTTCTGAACACGGCCCGCCTGCAACTGCCGCTGCTCTCGCTCAATCATCTCCAGCTGCTTGGAGGATGAGATTATGGGGTGTTGCAATGGGCGGTCCCGCATGTAATCCTGAAGTATGGGACAAAACACAGAAA
Source organism: Brachyhypopomus gauderio (assembly GCF_052324685.1). NCBI lineage: Eukaryota > Metazoa > Chordata > Actinopteri > Gymnotiformes > Hypopomidae > Brachyhypopomus > Brachyhypopomus gauderio. The sequence continues at coordinate 1,078,762 of NC_135215.1, forward strand.
CCACATGTAAATCATCTTATTTAAATTATTTTAAATAAATCCCTGGTTACATTTACATATTGCACACTCTATAAATTTTTTTATGATTTCCGATCACATATTTTACACCTGGATTAATTACACCTAAATTATATATAGAAATTCATTTATTCACAATCCTTTTTTTTAAACATGGAAGATTTTAACTGTTTAGATACAAATGTGTAGGTCTAAAGACCAATACATTAGGCTACATAAATAATACAACATCCAAACACTTGAATTAGTGCTCTCATTTAACGTATCCATTCAGACTACATCGACACGCAAAACAGTAATCACACTGAGGTATGACACAATGTTGAATAACCAAATCATTTTCATCATGGAAAGCAGAGTGATAAATAACATAAACAGTTATTTGAAGTAGGGTACCTGTGTGGATGCGCCGCCGTTGCTGCTACAATCCGACTTGTAATGCTGCTCAATCAAATCTCGGAAATCCATTTTGAACCGTAAGATGATCTTTAATTGCTGTCGATGTCCAACAAATGATAGTTTCTGGCTGTTGGAAAGTCCCTTTAGATGTGAATCCATGTGACGTCACAGTCTCAATTACCTTGTCGACGTAGTTGCGTTTGTGCGCAAGAATCTATATTAAAGTAGGCAGACTAGCGGTCACTCAGAGGATGTCTACTAAAATGTCTACTTGAAGTGCACCAATGTCTCATTCTCCCTTCTTAAATGGCTTGAAAAACAAAGTGGCAAGCATTTTTACAAATATGCAAGGACCTGGATGTGTGTGTGTGTTTTTTTTTATTTTTTACTAAAATAGCATTCAGGAAGTTGTGTCCACTTAACAAAATGTCAACAAGCTAGCTTGATATTCTGAAGCTACGCTTGTAAGCAGTTTGAGAAGTAGGCTATTTATTAATTCAACATGTGGATGGATTGCTAGGTTAGCTAGTTCACGTTATGCAGTTGAACATCGGTATACCTGTAATATAATTAGTTGGCTTGAAAGTTATGGGAGGTATTTCCTGCCAATAATAAAACTAAAATGAAAACACTAAAATGAAAATGAAAATACCGTTTTGCCATTTCTTTTTCCATACATGTGTGAAAATATTATGACAAAATTAAAAATAAAATGAAATCACTTAATTTGCTATTTAATTTTTCACTCGAGCACGGGTCATATGTGACAAATATAAAATGAAAATTAAAAAGGAGGATTGGCGCTACCTGCTGGTGATTTTCTTTTTCATTTTCCACTTTTCATTTTCTTTTTCCACTTTTCATTTTCGTTTTCAACTTCACCAGCATGCAAATACATGTAAATGAACAGTAGGCGGAACTACAACTACAGTACCTCCCGTGAAATAGTGATGGGATTTTCGGCTCTATTTTGAGATGCGGCTCTAATGGCTCTTCTTACTGTGGAGAGCCGGCTCTTTCGGCTCCCAAACGGCTCCCCATATATATATTTTTATCGGATCGGGGCTAGAAGCTATCGGACCGGGGCTAGAAGCTAGCGAACCGGGGCTAGAAGCTAGCGGACCGGGGCTAGATGCTAGCGGACCGGGGCTAGATGCTAGCGAACCGGGGCTAGAAGCTATCGGATCACGGCTAGAAGCTAGCGAACCGGGGCTAGAAGCTAGCGAACCGGGGCTAGAAGCTAGCGAACCGGGGCTAGATGCTAGCGAACCGGGGCTAGATGCTATCGGACCGGGGCTAGAAGCTAGCGAACCGGGGCTAGAAGCTAGCGAACCGGAGCTAGAAGCTAGCGAACCGGGGCTAGATGCTAGCGGGTAACAGATAGATGCTAGCGGACGTACGTGTACTCCCAGCCGAGAGCTTGATCTTTCAAACGCGGACAGCAACTGTTCCACTGAAACCGGCTGGGAACAGTAACAGTACTGGGAACAGTAACAGTACTGGGAACAGTAACAGTACTGGGACAGTAACAGGGAACAGCACCAACTTTTAGCCGCGAGCTTCCTGCTATGTAGTCTGCAGCAGTGAAATGCTGTGGCTACACACAAAGATGCTCCGTATCACAAAGTTTTCCCCTTCATCCCTCCTAATTGCACAAACCCATTTTCTTTTCTGCTCGTCGTCAGCCGGAAAACCATAGAAACTGAGATACGACTGTTTTTGCTTCGAGATCGAGCACCCTGGTGCACTGCAAAAGCTCTTGTTATTGGACTCTGCCATTGTTTAATGTGTAACGGAAGTAACTTTACCCTGCAACGAGAGCTTCCGGAAGAAAAAATGCGGAAGTGTGAAAAGGGCCTATGTCGCTGTGTGCTGCCCTCTCTGGATTTCACGGGAGGTACTGTAGTTGTAGCTCCGCCTACTGTTCATTTACATGTATTTGCATGCTGGTGAAGTTGAAAACGAAAAAGAAAATGAAAAAGAAAATCACCAGCAGGTAGCGCCAATCCTCCTTTTTAATTTTCATTTTATATTTGTCACATATGACCCGTGCTCGAGTGAAAAATTAAATTGCAAATTAAGTGATTTTTAATTTTGTCATAATATTTTCACACATGTATGGAAAAAGAAATGGCAAAACGGTATTTTCATTTTCATTTTAGTGTTTTCATTTTAGTTTTATTATTGGCAGGAAATACCTCCCATAGAAAGTTACCGGATCGAGGCAAACAGTTCCCGGAACACACCCTTCAAAATGAAAAAGTTCCCGGATCCTGTTCCGGCAGGATCCGGCTCAAATTAAGCCCTGGACTGATCTAAATAAAATGATCCTGGATCGGTCGATTTAAATTGGCAACAGGCAGTGAAAGCTAGTAGGTTTGTTGTCAACAGCGCCTCCTAATGGTCACATCATGACACTGTTGCGAAGCACTGATGAATTTAACACTTAATAATGTTTCTCTGTGGGGTTTAATAGCAATGATAAGATCCTGTACACATGGACATGAAAATGAAAGTCAGAAAGAATGTCTGTAAAATTGTACAGTTGGATCCACCAGTCTGTAGATTGGGCTCTACAAATATACAGCAGAACCACGTGCTTTATATACAGGTGTGTAATGTGACCAGCATTCACTATGTCTCGTTTACTTACCTGGCCCCTATAAAACAGTAGAATACAACAAAGACAACCGCAAGCTAAAACGATCAACTTTATGAATATATATCACTTTTATGAACTTATATATCACCTTTGTGAATACCATGACCTGAGCATTATACTCTTTAAATCAAAATACTAAGCATAAATGTGCTAGAAATGTCCTTGCACTAAACCATACAGTATGTAACAAGATCTGTGCTACTGTGTTCTGATACTAAGGTGTACATATCTCAAAATGATGTAGGTCTTTTTTTATCAATAATGTAACATTTTTGTGTATGTTTTGCATACTAACATCCATATTTAGTATAACATATTTTCTGGAACAGAGCAAAGCCCCTGAACATTTGCATACTAAAACCTAGATTAGTTTTGTGGCTATTTCCTAACTGTCTAAATGTGGTGAATGTAAGGAACAGGTAGTACCACAAAGTGGCCAGTAGGTGGTGCATTTGTTGCGTGTATGGCATTGTCATATATTCTCCCTGGACTATACGCAGCATTGTAAGGCATTCACCTCTACATCACAAACTGTACACAGTTATGTAAGATTTACATCACACATACAGCATCACAGTGGCCTAAATAGCAGATATGCATTTGGTATATATGAATGAATGTGATATATTTATATAGTGGTCTCCCTGTCCAGTTCCTCTTTGCACTTCACGAAGGCCGAGGAGGCGTTTCCGTTGCTGCTGGCCGTGCCCTTGGACTCCTGTTCCATGGCCTTGGCCTGGTCTTTCAGGGCCTGTCGCTTGTGTCGGCGGGACAGTCGGTAATAGAGCAGACCCCACAACACGTAAGACAGGGAGTACAGGCCGTAGATCAGCCCCAGGAATCTTGCTCTGGAGGGCAGGAGATTGATATTCAGACAGTAAACACCTAGGCTATGAGAGTCAGTCATTAAAAGGTATCAGACTGTCGCTTAAAAACACACAGTGAAAAATCGATTATTTATTTGATTATTAATGGTATTTAAAATTTTAACCTAACATTTTATCTAGAAACTTTGGGTGTCTAGATGATCAGTAAGGGTGCGATAAAAATCGTTTTACCTTGTAATCACTGTAGTTCATTTTAAACTACATTTATGTCTATCAATCTGGCAAAATATACACTATATTGCCAAAAGCATTTGCTCACTTTCCTCGACTTACATGAGCTTAAGTGACATCCCATTCCTAATCCATAGGGTTCAATATGACGTTGGTCCACCCTTTGCGGTTAGAACAGCTTAAACTCTTCTGGGAAAGCTGTCCACAAGGTTAAGAGTGTGTTTATGGTGATTTTTGAGCACTCTTCCAGAAGGCCAGGCTCTCTGTCTCCACTCTAATTCATCTCAAAGGTGTTCTATCGGGTTGAGGTCAGGACTCTGTGCAGGCCAGTCAAGTTCATCCACACCAGACACACCATGTCTTTATGGACCTTGCTTTGTGAACTGGTGCACAGTCATGTTGGAAGAGGAAGAGGCCAGCTCCAAACTGTTCCCACAAAGTTGGGAGAATGGAATTGTCCAAAATGTCTTGGTATGCTGAAACATTAAGAGTTCCTTTCACTGGAACTAAGGGGCCAAGCCCAGATTGTGTAAAACAACCCCACACCATAATCCTCCCTCTACCCAACTACTCTTGGCTTGGATGCAGCTGCTCAACCATCTAAACCCATTCCATGAAGCTCTCTGCACACTGATCTTGAGCTAATCTGAAGGCCACATGAAGTTTGGATGTCTGTAGTGATTCACTCTGCAGAACGTTGGCGACCTCTTCGCACTATGTGCTTCAGCATCTGCTGACCCCACTAACACCCCCCCCCCCCGACCCCCCCGACCGTTTACATGTCCTAACTTTGTGGCCGAGTTGCTGTCGTTCCCAAACACTTATAATACAGCTGACAGTTGACTGTGGAATATTTAGGAGCGAGGAAATTACACTACAGTTGTTGCACAGGTGGCATCATATCACAGTTCCACACTGAACTTCACTGAGCTCCTGAGAGTGACCCATTCTTTCACTAATGTTTGTAAAAACAGTCTGCATGCCTAGGTGCTTAATTTTATACACCTGTGGCTATGGAAGTGATTGGAACACCTGATTCCGATCATATGGATGGGTGAGAGAATACTTTTGGCAATATAGTGTAGCTGTTGCACAGTTAAAATGGAGACAATCATACCTTGTCTATTTGTCTTGTTTTTAAAATTCCTAAGCACATATTTCTTGCATCAGTCTTTTTCCTGCCTAAACAAACTAGTTTTTGAGCACATTTGCAAATTATATGCAAACATTCACCTAAAGGCATCAGAGTCATAGAGTCGACAAGCCCCTCGTCCCCCACATTGCTTTGTGCCCCATTTCAGACACGTCCTGTCAATCAAAGCCCCGAAATATATCGGAGGAGGAATTCCACCTGAAAATGACACAAAATTATTTGAAAGGTTTCGCCTGCAGCAGACCCTATAAATGGTCGTTACAGTTTTATCAAAATAGTGAGAGTGAGTGAAAAAGGCGTTTCTCTCACCCAGGGTCCGAACTATCAGTGTCTGCATCCCCAGAGCCAGAGACTTCAGTTCTGGCTGTATGGACCTAAGAGGAAAAAGGAAAACAAAGAGGTTTTCTCTAATAAAAGCCTGAACAGACAGGCGACAGCCATAGCAACGTTTCCGCCTGCACCATCCTACCTGAGCAGAATAATGCACCCGGGAGTGGCAGCCGCAGCAGAGATAAAGGCCGCAATTACCGACACCCCCATGTAGATCTTGAACATGTAGTCACACGAGCCGTCCCGAGGACACTGGCCCAGTACCACAGACCTGTTGATAGCTGGCATGAGAGCCTCTCCAACACAGGTGCAGTTGTGGAAAACCTTTACAGAGAAGAATTCCAAAGAATTCGGTGGTAACCACATTTGGAAGGTTTGTTCAAATATTACTATACTACCTGCTGTAACAAGAAGGTTATATTATTGTATCTGAAATTAAAAGGCAAGGCAAGTTTATTTATATAACAATGAGAAACCAATGAGAACTAAGTGGAGGAACTCATTCATGAAAACTCTGGGTTAATGTAATAATAATAATAATGTGCCATATTTGTCAATTGTGATTTTTCACTGCAATTGTCCTCCACTTTTTACCCATCTGTGCAGTTAGAACACACACACACACACACACACACACACACACACACACTAGTGATTACTAGGGGGCTGTGGTACACACGTGCCCAGAGCGGTGAGCAGCCCTAGCCCGGCGCCCGGGGAGCAGTTGGGGTTAGGAGCCTTGCTCAAGGGCACCTCAGTCATGTCCTCAGGTCTGGGAATCGAACCCACCTTCCGGTCACAAGACCAGTTCCCTACCACAAGACCATGCACTACTAATGTACTACGTCCATCCAAAAATATTCAAAACAGTTAAACCATTGAAAACATATAATTACGATGACTAGACTATGAGTTATTTTAAAATCTAAATTCAAAAAATGATTAAAAAAATTGCTGTGCTGAATGTGTCATGGTGTCACGGTTAGTTCCCCTTCTGTCATTATTCATGTATTTGTATTTGTGGTTATAAGTACTTGGTGTGATTTCAAACAATCCTGCGTTACACATGGACTAAATAAAGATTCTTCACATTTTTACTATAACAACCCAATCCTGGTCATGGCAACCCAAGACAGGACAGCTCACCATCTCTTTGCCGGCACCCGTGACGCTCTGGCAACCGGCGAGGCAGGGCGAAGAGTAGGTCAGGCCGTTAGAGGAGCACACCGGGTCCCAGTGCCTCAGAGAGCAGGAGCAGACGGAGTTACACTGGGACAGCAGGCTCTGCTGCTCGTACGACACCTGCCGAACACTAGGAGAAAAAAACATCGCCGAGATCTCAGAACCGAAATTTCTTGCGCGGCTGCACGAGGCACGCAACAAGTCCGCTAAAGTGTTTTATGACTCATTGCTTTGGGCACTTGACCAAGACTCTGTCTGGCCAAACTTCACTAGACCACAACTATAAAAGCCTCCAGTCTGTAACACAATAGAGACAGAACACAATGGAACTGGTTTTACTGGTCTAAAACCCTATAACAACATTGTTTACTCCTGCATCTGCTTTTTACATTCCAGTATGAACAGGTATATATTCCGCTATGAATACATTTATACATAAGGGATAAAGACATCGTAGAGATATATCGAGAAAGTTCCCAATATATTTCAAGTTTGTTTATTAATTAAACATTTGTCTGTCTGAGCATTATGCTTCTGAATTCACTACAAGGGAGTAACAAGTCTATGAAGACAGACACTAAGCAGTCACACAGTGACAAATCATGAATTTGGCCACCCCCCAGAGTGTTGTGAAGAGCTTGTGGAGTCAGACAAGCAAACAGCAGGACAGTATTTACCCCTGATAAGACACAGTGAGTCCGGCCACATCAGAGTTCTCACAGCTCAGGAAGTACTGGGTGAGAAGCAGGATGAACGAGAAGAAGGAGGAGCCGATGCAGATCTTGACTGCTCCAATAACGTTCAGCTTGAACCGTTTCATCACAAACCCCCCCATGATGATCCCCAAGGCCACCGCGGGGAGATTCATGGTACCTAGCAGGAGAGGGGGGTAGAATTACTAGCACAAGCACTCTGCTCCAAGACCAGCTATGGAACTAATGGAAATGTGTTCACATGCTGGTTTTAACATGATTTAAATGACGAATTCAAAGTGATTCAAAGTTCCACATACAAAATGACAATGACAAATGGAAATGGGGTTTTTTTTTTTGTCAGCGTACAAATCAAAGGCGTAAACACACGTGCACACGCACCTATCAGGAAGATGGCCTTGGATGCCGGCTGGCCATAAATCTGTTCCATGTACTTGGGCTTAAACGTGATCATTCCGATGAAGCCATTAACCTGTATTAGCCCCGTGCAGATGAGGAGAACATAGACCGAGTTGCTGAAGAGTCTTCTCAACGATGGCAGGAAATCTGTAGAATACCAGACGACAAGATGAACACACAGTTCCTCTTTTACGGTACACTTAACTGAAGTTAAGTGAAGTTCCTGCAGTGCATAATAAGAGAAGAAACTGGTATAGAGTTCTTTAAATTACCTATGAAATCTATTTAAAAAATAAGTGTACATGATAGAACATGTAATAATTAACTCTGTGACACAGTGTATAAAAGGGAGTCATTTTCAGATCCATAAAGCACTTATAAAACACGCTTTTTCAATGTGAGTATACAAATTCATTTAAATTTGTTATTTAAACTTCCAATCAAACGTAAAAATAATGTCATATTGAAACAACTTTCTACAAACACGTGAAACTTCTTTTGCAAACACCTTTGGCCAGGGTAGACATGGAGTCAGGGGCAGGTTTTACAGATGATGGTATGTTGTTGCTCTCTGTGGGGATGAAGCCATCCTGTTCACCCTCGGTGTCTTCATGACTTCTCTTGGCATTCTCCTCTCCTTGCTTGGACAGTGACCTTGGCAGGAACCAAAACGGAATACCGGCCAGTAGCATCACGGCTCCAGTCACAAGGAAGCCAAGCCACCAGGCACCCACCCAGCGAGAGTCTTTATAGGTGATGGAGATGGTGTCTGTGGAGAGGAAATGTAAAATAGGGTTCTCCAGTCCTGGGGAGCTCAGAGACGCTGTCAGTTTTCTTGCAGATTATCATGAACTTGAAAATACCATGAAAAGGTGTCTCAATGTTCTACCAGTGACAGCTACAATCTGTATTTGTGCCTTTCATTATATAAGATAAAGCACACTTACAGGACCCATTACTACATGTCCAGTATAAATATTAGAATGATTAGAAAATCATAGTAGGTATATAACAAAACCAGTCATAACCTCTGTTTTAGAGATAGAAGCAGAAATATTCAAAGGCAACGGCTAAGTCGCTGACCTTTAAAAATTGTTTGTGCAGAAACAGTTATACAAAAAAAAATGTGGGTTAGGAGTTACAGACAGATGACCTTTAAGACATTGCATACAAGTCGATAATCAGGATGTTACGAATGAGCAGTGAGTAGAATGAGGTGGAGAGGAGAAAGAGATCTCTGACCTACTGTCCATGAGAGATCTCTGACCTACTGTCCATAAGAGATCTCTGACCTACTGTCCATAAGAGATCTCTGACCTACTGTCCATAAGAGGTATCTGACCTACTGTCCATAAGAGATATCTGACCAACTGTCCATGAGAGATATCTGACCAACTGTCCATGAGAGATCTCTGACCTACTGTCCATGAGAGATCTCTGACCTACTGTCCATGAGAGATCTCTGACCAACTGTCCATGAGAGAACTCTGACTTACTGTCCATGAGAGATCTCTGGCCTACTGTCCATGAGAGATCTCTGGCCTACTGTCCATGAGAGAACTCTGACTTACTGTCCATGAGAGAACTCTGACTTACTGTCCATGAGAGAACTCTGACTTACTGTCCATAAGAGATATCTGACTTACTGTCCATAAGAGATCTCTGACCTACTGTCCATAAGAGAACTCTGACCTACTGTCCATAAGAGATCTCTAACTTACTGTCCATAAGAGAACTCTGACCTACTGTCCATAAGAGATCTCTGACCTACTGTCCATAAGAGATCTCTGACCTACTGTCCATAAGAGATCTCTAACTTACTGTCCATAAGAGAACTCTGACCTACTGTCCATAAGAGATCTCTAACTTACTGTCCATAAGAGAACTCTGACCTACTGTCCATAAGAAGACTCTGACCTACTGTCCATAAGAAGACTCTGACCTACTGTCCATAAGAAAACTCTGACCTACTGTCTATGAGAGAACTCTGACCTACTGTCCATAAGAGATCTCTGACCTACTGTCCATAAGAGATCTCTGACCTACTGTCCATAAGAGAATTCTAACTTACTGTCCATAAGAGAATTCTAACTTACTGTCCATGAGAGATCTCTGACATACTGTCCATGAGAGATCTCTGACTTACTGTCCATGAGAGAACTCTGACCTACTGTCCATGAGAGAACTCTGACTTACTGTCCATAAGAGATTTCTGACCTACTGTCCATGAGAGATCTCTGACTTACTGTCCATAAGAGATTTCTGACCTACTGTCATTAAGAGAACTCTGACCTACTGTCCTTTGCAGGATACATATCACTGCCTGTAGCTAATTCCTAATGTACACCATGACATTTCATGCTAAAACAAATGAATTATAAAATACTAGTTGAAAGTAAATTTAATAGCCACTAAACTGACAGGCATGGCTTCTAAATATCAAAGACATTGCTACTGTATGTGTTATATGTTTTGTAGCAGTGTTTCAAAATCTAGTTCACAGAGATCTCCCAGATTCTGGATTTATTTCAAACTAAACAATTCAATAATGACCACCTCCAAGTCATACGGGACGGGGACAATAATTCTGAATAAGTGAAACAGTTTCCTGGAAGCTTACTAGGTTTGAAAAGACTGTATTTATGTCTGTTTCCATTGACGGGTTATATTTGATTATCTTCTCTCAAATTATCTTTTTGTGCACCTGCTAGTCAGAGATCTTAGGGTTGTACTGCTGTGTTTGCTGCTCTTTTGGTAGTGGTGAAGGAGTGTTTACCCAAGTTCACTGCGCCAATGTCCACATAGAGTTTAGCACAGAAGGAGCCCAGCATGAAGCCGAACATGGGTCCAAGGATCCCAATGGTTTGTATGCATGCTGTGTTTGGAGTGAGAGGGGCAGAAAGAGAGTGAGGTATCAGTCATTACAAAACCATCGTTTACCACATCCCCCTGTACTTAACAGCTCCAACAGCTCTCAAAGTTCAAGGTCTACCAAATATTTTCTGAGAACAAAAGACACGGAGAGAGATAGAGACAGACGCTTCAGAGACAGATAAAGTGATCTCTATTTTGCTAGTACCAATGCTTTAAATCCAAACTACTGGTAAATGAATGAGCTCTGTCAGATAGCCTTGGCAGTGCTCCAACCCTAGTGCCAATACAAATAAAATCACAGCAATATGTATAATAAATAATAAATAAAATAAATATCCTTTGGCACATGAACTCTAATAGACACAACATAGTTACCTCAGGCATTCTAAGTCATACTATTATAGTACAGTAAGAATGGTAAGGGTGCCCAGTGTATCATCAGGGCTTGGTGCCAAGGGGAATGTTCATCCATTTCCTTCATACCAAGGTAGAAGGCTGTGTTCTCCTCTCTGGCGTAGTCGTCCAGGTAGGACACACCCAGGGGCATGACCGGAGTTTCTCCGATACCACGCAGCATGTTACCCAGAAACACATAGACCCACAGCGAGGATCCCGACACTTTCTCACACTCTGCAGGAGCAAAGGTCACATTTAGGCAGCTCCAGGCATGAACCCAAGACAGATATCAGGTAGCAGCGTCCCACACGCCTTTCAGTGATTGTTACTAAAGTCTTTTGGGCTTAGAAAGTCACAGGTCATTATGATAAGAATTTGTGCTTGACATTGATGGGTTGCTATGTTTATCCATCATTAGTATATCCATCTACCAGAGTTGTATAATCCAGGTTCAGAAAGTAAAAGTCCTCACCAGGATTTTGCTCAAGCTTGCTAGATTTCTAATTAGTGCAATCCAGGTAAAAATAGTGGAATCAACACAATCCAGGAAGCCTGAGCAAAATCCTGGTGAGGAATTTTACTTTCTGAACCTGGATTATACAACTCTGCCATCTACATGGTTAGTTATCCACAGATGCATGAGCAAAGTAGATTTTTAGGGAGTAGCCAATATAATAGCTGGGCAGGCTTGTTGTCTCTGACCTGCTTGAGTCATTGTCACGTGAGGGTCCATGTCTGGATGGCTCCCATTGGCTAGACATGGTAGAATGGTCTCAGACATATTTGATTCAGAGAAATGTGATATTGTTGTCTCATATTTGTACCTGTTTAAACACAAGTTAAAGCTCTTGTCTAGTAAAGCACTGAAAAAGACCTATCAACCAGTCAATATATATATATATATATATATATATATATATATATATATATATATATATCCTTAGAATATTGAATATATAGAAATAGTTGTGGTTCCACTTGTATTAGAACTTACGGTCCTTGGAAGAAGTGGGGAAGAGCAGTGATAATGGAGGAGGCGGCCATGATCAGACAACCTCCTCCTATCAGCCTGGGTCTGTGGAGCTTCGCCCCAAAGTAACTCACAAATGCTATTACCAGCAGGTTACCTACAGGAGCAATGAATAAACCGGTCAGTTACTGACATAAGATGTCAGACTCCAGCTTGTCTTCAGCACAATAGGCTGTATGTTCTTGGGATTTTGGCAGTTACAGTAAAATGTTCTGATCAGGTGTGATAGTGTATCGAGGTACTACATGGATGAAAGTGTGTGTGCCCCCTTACCGATCTCGAAGCTTCCATCAATGACGCCTATCAGGGAGCTGGGGATGTCAAAACGTCTCTCAATCTGTGTGACTGAGCTCTTCATGTAGCTTCCCTGGAACGCTTTGGCAAAGTAGACAAAGGACAAGGAGAAGAGAAACATCTAAGACAGACAAATGTTCACACACACATACACGCACACACACACACACACACGAATGCATGAGACATTAATACGCACGAAATATCAAGTAAACCTCTCTGTGGGGAGAGCTAAAGTAATCAAGCAAAAGTAACCTGCACCCCCAACCATGTAATCCTTATTGTGTGTGGGATTATATATATATATATATATATAAATTCTTTGCCAAAAGAATTCATTTACATTCCTTGACTCACATATGAGCTTAAATGACATTCCGTTCCCATTCTTAATCCATAGGGTTCAATATGACATTAGTTTGTTGGTCCACCCTTTGCACTTAGAACTCTTCTGGTAAGGCTGTCTACAAGGTTTAGGAGTGTGTTTATGGGGATTTTTGACCATTCTTCCAGAACCACATTTGTGAGGTCACATACATTTACATTTACATTTATGGCATTTGGCAGACGCCCTTATCCAGAGCGACTTGCATTTTTATCTCATTTTTATACAAGTGATCAATTGAGGGTTAAGGGCCTTGCCTAGGGGCACCTCAGTCATGGCCTCAGGTCTGGGAATTGAACCCACGACCCTCCGGTCACAAGACCAGTTCCCTAACCACCAGGCCATGACTACCCTGATGCTGATGTTGGACGAGAAGGCCTGGCTCTCAGTCTCCGTTCTAATTCATCCCAAAGGTGTTCTATCGGGTTGAGGTCAGGGCTCTGTGCAGGCCAGTCAAGTTCATCCACACCAGAGGAAGGGGCCAGCTCCAAACTGTTCCCACAAAGCTGGGAGCATGGAATTGTCCAAAATGTCTTGGTATGCTGAAGCATTCAGAGTTCCTTTCACTGGAGCTATAGGGCCAAGCCCAGCTCCTGAAAAATAACCCCACACCATAATCCCCTCCACCAAACTTTACACTTGGCACTTGCAGTCAGACAAGTACCGTTCTCCTGGCAACTGCCAAACCCAGACTCGTCCATCAGACTACCAGATGGTGAAGCATGTTTTGTCACACCAGAGAACACACCTCCACTCCTCTAGAGTCCAGTGGTGGTGCATTGCACTTGGTGATGTATGGCTTGGATGCAGCTGCTCGACCATAGAAACCCATTCCATGAAGCTCTCTGCGCACTGATCTTGAGCTAATCTGAAGGTCACATGAAATTTGGATGTCTGTAGTGATTGACTCTGCAGAAAGTTGCTGATCTCTTCACACTATGCACTTCAGCATCCGGTGACCCCACTCAGTCAGTTTACGTGTCCTAACACTTTATGGCTGAGTTGCTGTAATTCCCAAACACTTCCATTTTCTTATAATACAGTTGACAGTTGACTGTGGAATATTTAGGAGTGATGAAATTTCACGACTGGATTTGTTGCACAGGTGGCATCCTATCACAGTTCCACACTGGATTTCACTGAGCTCCTGAGAGAGACCCATTCTTTCACAAATGTTTGTAAAAACAGTCTGCATGCTATGTGCTTAATTTTATACACCTGTGGCCATGGAAGTGATTGGAACACCTGATTCCGATCATATGGATGGGTGAGAGAATACTTTTGGCAATATAGTGTATGTGTGTGTGTGTGTGTGTGTGTGTGTGTGTGTGTGTGTGTGTGTGTGTGTGTGCTCGCGCTTGTGTGCATATGTGTGCCCATGTGTCTGTGTGTATACATACAGTACATTCTTAAACATATGCCAATAAAGATTATATCTCTGATAACTCAAACATCTTTGCAACAACAGACCTCTCAATTATTATTCTAGCAATTGCAATACAGTTTCTGTTCATTCACATGAGATTTGCTGATTTGCTCAAACTTCAGTTGTGGGTTAGAGGCCAAGGTCAGAATGAGATGTTTACAGCCAAATATGAGACATTTATCTAAGCACAAATCCCACAAACAAATTTTTAAGAGATTTTATAAAAATAAAAATATGGCCAAAAGATAGAGACTCAACTTTACAAAAGAGAAAGAGACTAATCTTTACAAAAGAGAGAGACTCACTTTTACAAAAGAGAGAGACTAATCTTTACAGAAGAGAGAGACTCACCTTTAGCTGGGAGCAGCATGGTTGGCCTGGTGTTTTCTTCTCTTCACTCATGATGCCCTACAAGTGAGGGAGAGGCGTGTGGGCGATGAAGACCGTGTGGGCGATGAAGACCACACACTTCGGCTGGCACGCTTTGGCCAGCACTGCATTTTACGTGCAAACATTCTCTCTCACTTTTTTTAAAATCTCTATTGTTTGATTCAGTACAAAACATGTTGAAGGGAAGAGACCCTGTGGGCTTTTCAGGAAATACTGCACATTTCCTGGAAGAGGAAGGGTGCTTTGATTTTGAAGACCATGTGCATTTCCTTCAGTAAATATTGTGTTGATACTGGTTTGATGATAAAGACAATGGCTGCTGCACTAGGAGTGGTGACGAGGTCTTTGTAAATGCTTGTGTTCTTGTGAGATTGTAAATAAGTATCACTAATCATAGTCAACAGATTTTATTTTGAACCAAAAGTATATAGAAAAAAATTGAAGTAATATTATATATATACTACTTTTATGTCAAGTTTATTTAATAAAAATAATTTATTTTGTAATTGACAGTTTCTACAGTTTGTGTGTCATTTGTGCTCTTCCCACAGAGTGCGTGTGGCAGGGACAGATTTAATAAAAAAATTATATATATATAAAATAAAAAATTATATATTTAATAAAAAAATTATATATATATATATATATATATATATATATATATATATATATATATATATATATATATATATATATATATAATGTATAAATGATATTCAGATATGCATGTTTGGTTTTTAATGCATTTCTCAAACAGATAAAAGTTCATACTTTTAGGTAGTTTTTAAAACTAAAAATGAAAAAAATGTATTTAGAAAAAGTATATACATAGACAATATAAACAATAATATAAATAAATGTACTTATTGCAAGATAAATAATTTGAAAAGACATTTTGATAAATTTCACAAATTTGCATACTTCCAAGAAATAAATCTAACAGTTGCTACCTTTGACGTATCTAATCGCATAAACCTTTTAATATTTCACATTAAGCTAAAGTTCTACTGTCATACGTATAAAAATAAAACAAATTTTGGTCTATTGACATAAAGACAGAAAAAAAACAGACAATTTACCTGCATTCAAGATCCAGTTCTTCAGAATGGAGTTAATGGAAGCTAGATAGATAGAGAGAGAGACAGAAAGAGTAAGAGAGAGAGAGAGAGAGAGAGAGAGAGAGAGAGAGAAGGAGGGGGGGAGGCTTTCAAAGTGGGACTTTGCACCAGCATTTAAAACATGACCCCTGTATCAGTAACCCAGCAGCAGTGATGTGAACTTCTTGATCATGTCAGTTGATTGCTTTCAACACGAGGGGTTTTCATAGAGACGGAACATCCCACAGTGCAACATGTTTTACAGCAGGTCCAGGACACTGAACAAGCCAGTTTAATATAGATTATAAACATACGTGTTGTGTTTTCCTAGGTGTTGCAGTGTCTCTTACAGCAAATAGATTGCTTGGCTCATTCCAAGGACATGTTGTTATAGCTTTGCTGTGAAGCTACTGGAGACCTTTCACTCTAGTTCAAATATAACTATCTGCTTTTATACCAACAGACAGCACTGCAGTTCAAAGTACTAGTACTGCAAGAAATTCTGGATGTAGACCCGACTAAAGGAACCTTCCGTGTCTGTTGAGATAATATATACTACTATAGAACTTTTCTAAGATTATGTTTGTGTGATGGCTCTTTTAAATGACCTTATTTACATTGACATTTAAAATGAAATGACTATGATACACATTTATGTGATGTGATTTTAATTAGATGATTTTAATTAGATGATTACATCATCGGACACAATCATATAAGATCATTTACAATCATACTTAGGAAATGTGCATGAAACAAAAGGAGTTTAAAATAGAATACAAGAAAATGATAATAGGTGCATGTCATTTGAAAAAATCAATGCTGATATTGAGGAATTTATCTCTTTTCAGTACTCCATGTTATTTAATGGTAAACACATGCTGTGTGTAAAATACCAGAAGGTTTTTCAATTATCTTCAAACGCACACTTCCTGATTTAAATCTGGCACATAACAGTGGGAAGCAGTAAACCTCAGATATCACGTAAAAGGTGGTGCAGGAAACCAGCTAGAAGCTACAGTCACTATTAGTACTAAACAGTGAATCCAATAAACAATACGGGCAGTTCCATCAGGTCATAGGTCATAGGTCATAGCTGTGAACCATGCAGTTCTTTCTTCACATTAAAGTAAAGCCTCGAAGGCTCGGGGACGTCAACGGTCGGACTGGCACTCGCAGCCGGTGATGTGTTTGTAGGTGTAGCTGGTTGTAGCTCCGTTGCAGCTCAGGGACAGCTGCCTGGTCTCATAGCTGCTCTCCCGACAACACCGCGTGTTCTGTTCCAGCTGCAGGACCTCTCCTGATCTCACCCACCTGCAGAGAAGCAGGACACCAGCACAATACGTAACACGCGAGAACATTAGATCTGGAACACGTGGTGAGCTACATATAGTAAACAAACTGACGTGTGGTATGTGTAAATATTATTTCACATAAGATCTATCACCTCAAGAAGGACTTTGCAAAATGAAAGAAAATGGTTATATGAAAATATATGAAAAATGTTATTTATTCCAGTAACTTATTTATTTAAAAAAATATTAATTTAGTAAATTTAATTGACTGAAATAGAAAAATAGCCTAATGAAAAAATTAAATGATTTAAAAGGGAGAAATGCATGATAAAAAAAACCTCATAATATATGCCTATATAAGTTATAGTGCAAGAGAACAGAGGTTTAAAAGTGACTCTATTTGGTGCATATCTAAGTTTGTCTGTGGTTGGTACTAGTTATGTGTAACATAAGAGCTAACTGCCACATCACCATTAGACTCTACAAGCTGACCTTTGACCAAGAGTTGTACCTGGGTTTTTCAGAATTTAGTCAATTCCACAGCTAACTGGGAGGCAGTTTGGACATTTTGGCACGGGAAGAATGCATTCAGTAAACTCCTGAATCAGCAATCTGAATCAGCAGCTATTGAATAATCCTTCTGGTGAGTTTAGCCATGAGAGGATCACAGCAGTCAACACTGCTGGAGATGAAACATGTACAAGTTTCTCCAGATCTTGTTGGAGCATTAAGCCTTTGATTGTAGATATAGTTGCTGAGATGACAGAAAGCTGCTGTGGTGACTTATGATTTAAAATGATTTAAATGTGGCTGGTGTGTGTGTGTGTGTGTGTGTGTGTGTGTGTGTGTGTGTGTGTGTGTGTGTGTGTGTATTGGTGCCCATGTGCACATCTGTGTCTGTGTGTGTGTATATACGCACAGGTCCTAGACATGCACCAATCAGATTACGTTACATGAGTGACCCCTCAAAAAAACGGTTTTGGCTCTGCATTTGGCTCATCAACTCTACATCCCTCGTTCGTTTCACTTACATGGAGTTTGACTGGCAGAAGCCTTCACAGATGGGCAGCGTCACTTCCTGTTTGCAGTTTTCCACCGTCACAGACATCCTGGATTCTCGGACCGAACAGGCTGTGTTGCCTAGAATGGTACACAAGGTGAAGTGAGTGCCTCTCCGAAAGGCATCCGGGAAACCCCGTGTTATCCACAGAGGGTTTGCATTCAACCCATGCATGTGCCTTTAAACAAATCTAGCTCATTGAGTTGCTTAAAGGCTGACACCAGCCAGTTAACAAAGTTAGTCGCACCATAACTCACACCTTTATATATATATATTTCAACAGAAGAAGAATAGGACATGTTAATAGTTCACATACATGAATAGCAGCAGTGGTGCTCATCCCACACGCGGAGGTCCTAGACACGGGCCAATCAGATTACGTTACACGAGTGACACCCAAAAGCTCACATCCAAATAGCTGATGCTAAGAGCTAACGTCGCACTGCTGGTATGTTGTGGCGGGCTCACCTCAGGGCAGCTCTGTTGTGGACACACTCTCTTCTCTATTTCAGTGCCTTCACTTGTACAGCGTAGAGTAACACAGGGCTGCAACAGGTCGGTCCAAACATCCCCCACCTGGGCCATCCGTACAGACAGCATCAGTATCACCATTGCACACACATTTCCAGTACTACCACACCATATGACACATGGTTGCAAAATGAGCCTGGACAGTGCAACTTACACTGATGATGCATTGTGTACAGAGGACTCTAGATAGTTACACTGATGATGTATATTGTGTAGACAGGACTCTAGATAGTTACACTGATGATGTATTGTGTACAGAGGACTCTAGATAGTTACACTGATGATGTATTGTGTAGACAGGGCTCTAGATAGTTACACTGATGATGTATTGTGTACAGAGGACTCTAGATAGTTACACTGATGATGTATTGTATACAGAGGACTCTAGATAATTACACTGATGATGTATATTGTGTAGACAGGACTCTAGATAGTTACACTGATGATGTATTGTGTACAGAGAACTCTAGATAGTTACACTGATGATGTATTGTGTACAGAGGACTCTAGATAGTTACACTGATGATGTATTGTGTAGACAGGGCTCTAGATAGTTACACTGATGATGTATTGTGTACAGAGGACTCTAGATAGTTACACTGATGATGTATATTGTGTAGACAGGACTCTAGATAGTTACACTGATGATGTATTGTGTACAGAGGACTCTAGATAGTTCCACTGATGATGTATTGTGTACAGAGGACTCTAGATAGTTACACTGATGATGTATTGTGTAGACAGGGCTCTAGATAGTTACACTGATGATGTATTGTGTACAGAGGACTCTAGATAGTTACACTGATGATGTATTGTGTAGACAGGACTCTAGATAGTTACACTGATGATGTATTGTGTAGACAGGACTCTAGATAGTTACACTGATGATGTATTGTGTAGACAGGACTCTAGATAGTTACCCTGCAAGCTCTTTACCCACAAGTTTCTGAAATGTTTTTGTGTACTTTGTTCAGTTACAGTACTTTGCCAACATCTTAGGTCACCATTAGATATTTTTTAGTAATGGTATAATGATCATATATAATTAATTATTAACACAAACAGAATATACAGGCAGTATGCCAGAGACCCAGTTTTCTGAGCAAATTGTCTTCTACAGGCAAAGAGCCATGTTTAATTTGCCCTCAGTTGACTAAGCCCATCTTGGACTCTTTAGGGGAGATTGTCCTGAAGATTTGTGAAGATCTTCTCGTACTGTTCCACTCAGGTTCCAGTCCATTTAGGCTTAAGAGAGGCAGGTTCCTGCTATTGCTCAAGAGTAAGTGCAGGTCACATGAACTACTTGCCCCATAACCTATAGAAGCTGATTTTGAGGGGGGGTTCTTTTTCTTTTTTTTAAATACTGTATACAAATTTCCATTATTTTCTTCTTGTATTCTAATGAAGAGACTGAGAAATAATTAATCACTGTGATTATACTATTACTAAAACAAAAAATCTAATGGTGACCTAAAATGTTTGCACAGTACTGTATGTTAAAGTATACTGACAGAAGGTCTTTGAAATACATTGCAGCAGCAGATAAAAATAGTTTGAAACTATGTAAAGTATTTCCTTTACCTTGTATGCCTTTCCATTGTACTCACACGTCTTCTCAACTGTGAGACAAAGAAATATACAGTCTTGAAATGTACTTAATCCTGCCGTTAAGGGGAACGGCCTTTGAACATGGAATCAAGGACGGTTTGTTTGTTTGGCACTACATGTTTTTATTTTTGTAAGGTTCTGTAATACTTCAGAGTTTAGCAGTTCATGCGGCTTAGCAGACAGTGAGTTTTTTGTTACCACATATCTGGTTGTTGCAGCAGTCCGAGACCAGAGTGGAGTTTGCACTACATGTGGGGGTTGGAGTTGGAGGTTTTGGCCAGCACTCTTCCGTCAGGGTCTGGTTGTTACATGTGCATATGAAACAATTCGACTCCCATGTTGCTCCGACCTTAAAGACAAGCCAGTATATAAGACTTTACTAAAATGAGCGTGAAATGCAAACACTTCCTGTGACTATAAGCGAATGTTTTCCTAGCACTTGGGTTAATCATGATTTCACCATTATGTTTTTACTGCATGCGTGTGTGATTGGTGGGGGTCGTTAGCGGACTTTGCTTGTTTGATATTAATGGAAATTTTTTTTTAAATAGGTGATGTTTTTGGCCATGGTGGACATTTCCATAGTTTGAATGATGCATTAGTAATATTCTTTTGTACACACACACATTAAATATCACAAATCTACCTACATGCATCATGAATCTGCTTACATATATATTTAATGGTTCTACTCCTGTCTATAATAAAAGTGAAGTTTTAAAATTATTTTAATAGGCATTTTACATATTCTAGTTTTCATTTTGAATCTACCTTGCACATTTCTTCCAGTTTATATCGGAGACTTGTTTCATTTTGTACCCTTTTATGTGCAGGATGGTCCTAAAGCCCTCAAAACTTTAGATAATAGAAAATCACCAGGCCCCAATTTGATAGCTCCTTACTTTTTAAAAATAGCAGCGGACTTTGTGGCTGAGGCTCTTAACAATTCTTTTTAATTTAACAGTGGAAAAGAATTGTATTCCTTCTGTATGGAAATCAGTTTTGTCCTCCCATTATTAAAAGGGGGTGACCCTGGAACGAACTTGGGTGAAAGGGCTTTTGTCTACTCTGCACCTCATGCATGGAACTTGTTACAGAAAGACTGGAAATTAACTGAGTTAATTTCTTTGAACACTTAAGTCCAATCTGAGAGTTTTTGAGGCTGATTTTATGACGTGCACTTGTTTTTCATAGGGTGTTTGAATAATTTTGTCTTATGTGTAAAATGCAACTGTGTTATGTGTTTTCTGCCCTTTTGGCTCGGTCTCCCTTGAAAAAGAGATTTTCAATCTCAATGGGATATTTCCTGGTAAAATAAAGTTAAAATAAAAAAATTAATGAAACTAATGATACTGTAACCTCTGTTTCAACACTACATTACAGTAGGAATCATATCTCACCGGCATGGGTTCCCCCAGTGGACCTTTGCAGTCTGACAGAAAAAACCAAAGCATGTGTTTATACAGTCATACATAATAAAATATGTTTGTACACTGGTATACAGATGCCTCACACTGACATGTTGAATCTGGTAAAACTATTATAAAATGTTTAAGAGCTAATCTGCACTTAATTTACAGCATATTGATATAGGCTATATGTATCTAGAAACTAACAAATTGGATTAGAAATGAAACTAGGATAAATGCAGTATATCAGATTTAATCAGATTGTCCTTATGTCTGTGTTGGGTAGAAATCATATAGCTAAACCTTTTCAGAGGACTATATACGATCTCATTTGAAAAAAGCTGCCCAATTTTGTACATTTGCAAATCTTTTGCAATTGATAATTGCCTGTGATGACACACTGTTGACGTAAAATAATTGTCTACTAGTTTCCTAGGTACAGGTATAAATTGTCATGATTTGTCCCTTCCTGGTGTCTGATTACATAATTTCTGTCATAGTTTCATGTTTTCTATACTATTCCACGTGTTACCTGTTTTGGTCCCCCCCACACACACAGAGTCTATCTGAACCCATTGTTTGTCCCAGTCTGTTGTGTACAACATTATTACAGTCTGTAGTGTGTTCTTCATCTTGGCATGTTTCTGCTTTGCTGTTTTTACTTTCTGTTTTCATATGTATTCTGATTCTCTTCTTGTTAGCTTTATGAACTTGGACTTGGAGACCCTGAGTCTGGATTTATAAATCTTGCTCTGCTCTGCCGTTGCCTCATTACCCAAGATCTTAAACTGGCACCTGACCCATGGGAAGGTCCTTATAGTGTAAAGAGTTAAACAGTAAGTAAAACTTAATCTCATCACCAGCAATTCCCAGTAGCAAAGATGCACAATCAACATTGCAATCCATGCATTTGTACAAAAAGATACTGAAACTAGATGCTTTTTGACTGCAGAGCAGACATAGGGAAAGAGAGCCACTCACAGGTGCATTCAGAAACACAGAGCTTCTTGTGTCTTTCTGCAAGAATCTGGTTGTCTGGGCAGAAGCATCCAGATTGGAAATTGTCCAAATCTGTCCCTGCCACACGCACTCTGTGGGAAGAGCACAAATGACACACAAACTGTAGAACACCTGTAAATTTGATCAATTACAAAATAAGCTGTATGTGTACACACACACACACACACACACACACACATACAAATATAGATAGATAGATAGATAGATAGATAGACAGACAGACAGACAGACAGACAGACAGACAGGTAGGCCCTGACCCGCCTTGGCAGACATCATTTGTGGAGCGACGACATTCATCAAAATACATCCCCTCCGGACATGTGACATCTGAAACACAATCATTCTTTTTTCACTCATATATTAGCATAGAAGTATCTAATAACTTTCATTAACCCTAATTGAACCTAATACATACATTGTTTTTTTTTCCTGTCACCTGTGATACCTGAGCAGGACACTAGAGGGCCTTGTCTCTAGAATTTTGAACCTGTTTCCATGGACACAAAATCATCACACACACCTGCCTCATGTTATCTAGCTTAGCCTCACCTTTAAATGCCTCCTACCCTTACTCTTAGTGTGAGGTATCACCAGTTTCACAGCAGGGCTGAGTAGTTTTTCCACTGCCTTTCTCTTTATGTGGTTTTGATTGGTTTCTAGCCCCCACTTTGTCCACACTCTCACCCTGTTATTGGTGTTTTTACATGGCTGCCTCATTACTACAGACTGCTTATGGACTCCTCAAACCTGCCTAGGTCTATGTTGCTACAAACACGGGACAGAGTGAGAGACTCTGAGGGATTTTCCCTCCAGTTTTATGCGAATGGATAAGACCAGCGTCCTTACCACAGATCCCATTGGTGAGGTTTCTCCAGGAGACACAGACGCCCATCTTCTTGCAGTGCTCCGTCAGGCGCTCCAGTGGTGAACAAATGCTGCTCTCAGTCCTGGCCAAGCAGTAATCAAACCTGCAGTTCTGCACCAGGGCCTCCATATCGATATTCTCGCCACATTCGAGAAACAATCTGAGATAAAAAATAGACAAACCATGACCAAAAAAACCACACAAACCATGACCCCAAAAACTACAAAAATAAAGAATAAAAAACAAATCTGTGGTTCAAATACAATGCGGTTCAATACCAGCACTGACAATAAACACAAGCTTCCAAAGCAGGTTTGCAGATTTGTCATTTGTAAAGTGCCCCCCCCCCCCGAACAAAATGCCCCGCCCCTCGATCATGCAGGGCCCTCTTGACACCTTGACCCCAGGCGAGGGTGCGTAGGCCTTACTCATGCCGCAGGAGGTCACAGAGAGGAGCTTCGCAGCTTGGTGGGGTGGGGGGGACGATGGAACCACAGGGGACGTTCCTTGGGGCATCGGCACAATAGGGCTTTGCCGGGTCCTCTTCTATCCAATCATACGCAGTCTTACCACAGCAGTCATCGTTTTCTACTTTACCGCTCCTGCGCACGCATGAGTCTCCCCCACACACGCCTGCAATCCAGTAACATAAACAATACGTTGAAAGGACCCCTCAAACATAAACATAACCAATGCAGTGTAATCACTACTCTGGTAGCATCATACAGTACATAACTACAATAATACACAGTACAACATTTCCATATACTATGTTATGGTCACATAAAATAAACTCTTATATTGTAGCTAATAAATGATTTAGCACAAATCTTATGCAATTTAAATTATGCAATACCACATATAGAGTGCAAGATGCAAGAACAATGCACAAAGGAGGCACGGAATCCTGAGGCCACCAAACCGAACTCCCTCCTCCACTTGGCTACGCAGAGAAATTCTCTCCATAAAAGTTATGGACAGAATCGGTAATAAAGGGCAGCCCTGGCAAAGTCCAACTCCCACCGGGAACCAGTCTGACTTACTGCTGGCCATGCGAACCAAACTCATGCTCCGTTTGTACAGGGAATCGATAGCCCATAGCACCAGGCCCTGTACCCTACACCCCCCCCAAAGGAATCCCCAAGGGACACAGTCGAATGCCTTCTCCAAATCCGCAAAACACATGTGGACTGTGTGAGCGAACTCCCATGCACCCTCTAGGACCCTCACAAGGCTGAGAAGCTGGTCCAATGTTCCACGACCAGGACAGAACCCACATTGAATCTATAGTAAATTGATGGGCACCCACCACACTGTCCCTGAGTGTTCTTGTAGAAGAACTCCATTGCCAGAATGACCTCGAGTGTGTTGTATGGACTGAGGGAGACCCGAGAGCGGATCTTGTCGATGAAGACGGAGACCTGATAGTCCCCGCTCTCAAACCTGATCCCATTCTGTTCGAACGGTGGCTGCACCACAATGTCATTCAGAGTAGCCTGGAAAACACATCAGAGGAGGTTTGAATGAACCCCAAATCACGTGTCCTGATCCATGAACAGAAATCCTACCTTACTCCTTTTTAAAATTATAGATAATATTGAATTTCTTGATTCAGACTATTTCCTGATGCCAAAGCACAATGTTTTATCATAGATTGCTTATCTACTTTGTAAAAGTTAAAACTAGTCAGGCACTGAAACTAGAAGCTGATGTCACTTAGTCTTGGTCTCATTGTGTGTTTTGCTGGTTCAAAGTACATTCAACGACATTGTTATTATTCCATAGATATGAAACAAATGCCCAAGAAATACACAGAAATGGCAGTAGGTAGGTGGGTAGGGTAGACAGGTAGAGTGCACTGTATATTAAATCCTTTAAACAAAGTTTAACAAGCAAAGAGAGATGAAGCAACACTGACCATTATATTCAGCCATTCTCCTGAACCTACCTCCACTGTGGGCTCATCACCATTTGGAGATGGAGTCACTTGGAGTGTGACTATGTTGTTGAGGTACTTCAGAACGATGCCCTTGGCACAGGATCCAGATACCAGAGAATCACAGAAGTAATTATCGACAGTGATGCTGAGATGGTGACGTGGGTTTATCTCCTTCACCAGCACATAGGTGCAATTGTCCACAAAGTCGAAATCAGTTCCAGAAAAGGACACGTAGTGAGGGTCTCCATAGATGTCGCATTGACCTGTGTGATGGAAACAGTGAAACACTAGGTGTGGCACAATGATGGATCCAATGGTCATTACAGCTAATGTCAGTCAACAAATCAAGCTATGACCTCCTTATATGTTCCCTCAAGCAGAAGATCATGTGATTGTATTTGAGGAAGCTAAGCAACAATTCTGTCATTAAAATTGCTCAACCTGGAACTACACTATCCTGCATCTGCTCTCTCCTAGAACTATACTTTCCCAGATCTACGCTCTCCTGGAACCACACTATCCTGGATCTGCATTTTCCTGGATCTATACTCTCCTGGATCTACACTCTCCTTGAACTGCATTTTCCTGGATCCACTCTCTCCTGGACAGAGGTGTCAATTACAGGTTCAGAAAGAAAAAGTCCTCACCAGGATTTTGCTCAAGCTTGCTAGATTATCTAATTAGTGCAATCCCAGTAAAATTAGTGGAATCAACACAATCCAGGAAGCCTGAGCAAAATCCTGGTGAGGACTTTTACTTTCTGAACCTGGAATTGACACCTCTGCTCCTGGATCCACTCTCTCCTGGATCCACACTCTCCTGGATCCACACTCTCCTGGATCCACTCTCTCCTGGATCCACACTCTCCTGGATCCACACTCTCCTGGATCCACACTCTCCTGGATCCACTCTCTCATAGTTAATATGTTCTCTATTTGCTATTACTCATCCGCTGTGATTGGTTTTTGCACCCTGCCACTTTCATATCTCCTTCATGTCTCCAACACTCCTCCAAACTTCAGCAGGAGTGGTCGAGCCTGTGATCCAACCTGTATATATAAAGCTTATATATGGTGTATGGTATGGATGGTATTTAATAAGCTTACAGTAAAAGACACCCAGGGAATCATGTTTGGGATATTCTTATTGTTATTTCTTTTTATTATTTTAATAAGTTATATATGTATATACCGGTAACTATATTTTTATTATTTTGAATAAGGTATATATAGTATTATGAATAATGTAATTTGTAATATGTAATTTGTAATTACAAATGTAATTTGTAAGATATCTGAGTTGGTTTGTAGTTTTGAACAGAAAGGGAATATCCCAATGCATCCCGGTGCACTCACAGTCACACTGCCAGATGTCACAACAGCCCTGCTCATCCTTCACCTGCCGCATCAGGTCACGGGGGCACTGAGGAGTGTCCTGAAGTGGACATGTTACAGGTATCATCTCGATCACACCATTCCTGCAGGTTTTCCTGAAGCAATCTTCTGTCCACTCTGTACCACTGGGCCAAGTTTGGTTTCTCAACCGGTCCATGCAAAATGCTTCATGCCAAGGAGGAGATTCGGGAAAAAAATACATTTTTTCAGTCTGGTTAAATGCAAGTTTTCTTTATTTATGTGAAAAATTTGATGTAAAGGATGTAACAATAAGAACTTTAGAAGTACATACCTGGAATGTCAATGTCAATTTCAGGTGTAGTTATATATTCAGTTGTTATCTCTGAGGTTGAGGGTGTTGTGGTTGATATCTCTGGTGTAGTTGTAATAGTTGTAGTAGTTGGAATATCAATGTCAATTTCAGGTGTAGTTATATATTCAGTTGTTATCTCTGAGGTTGAGGGTGTTGTGGTTGGTATCTCTGGTGTAGTTGTAGTAGTTGGAATGTCAATGTCAATTTCAGGTGTAGTTATATATTCAGTTGTTATCTCTGAGGTTGAGGGTGTTGTGGTTGGTATCTCTGGTGTAGTTGTAGTAGTTGGAATGTCAGTGTCAATTTCAGGTGTAGTTATATATTCAGTTGTTATCTCTAAGGTTGAGGGTGTTGTGGTTGGTATCTCTGGTGTAGTTGTAATAGTTGTAGTAGTTGGAATGTCAATGTCAATTTCAGGTGTAGTTATATATTCAGTTGTTATCTCTGAGGTTGAGGGTGTTGTGGTTGGTATCTCTAGTGTAGTTGTAATAGTTGTAGTAGTTGGAATGTCAATGTCGATTTCAGGTGTAGTTATATATTCAGTTGTTATCTCTGAGGTTGAGGGTGTTGTGGTTGGTATCTCTGGTGTAGTTGTAATAGTTGTAGTAGTTGGAATGTCAATGTCAATGTCAGTTGTAGTTATATATTCAGTTGTTATCTCTGAGGTTGAGGGTGTTGTGGTTGGTATCTCTAGTGTAGTTGTAATAGTTGTAGTAGTTGGAATGTCAATGTCAATTTCAGGTGTAGTTATATATTCAGTTGTTATCTCTGAGGTTGAGGGTGTTGTGGTTGGTATCTCTGGTGTAGTTGTAATAGTTGTAGTAGTTGGAATGTCAATGTCAATTTCAGATGTAGTTATATATTCAGTTGTTATCTCTGAGGTTGAGGGTGTTGTGGTTGGTATCTCTGGTGTATTTGTAATAGTTGTAGTAGTTGGGATGTCAATGTCAATTTCAGGTGTAGTTATATATTCAGTTGTTATCTCTGAGGTTGAGGGTGTTGTGGTTGGTATCTCTAGGGTAGTTGTAATAGTTGTAGTAGTTGGAATGTCAATGTCAATTTCAGGTGTAGTTATATATTCAGTTGTTATCTCTGAGGTTGAGGGTGTTGTGGTTGGTATCTCTGGTGTAGTTGTAATAGTTGTAGTAGTTGGAATGTCAATGTCGATTTCAGGTGTAGTTATATATTCAGTTGTTATCTCTGAGGTTGAGGGTGTTGTGGTTGGTATCTCTAGTGTAGTTGTAATAGTTGTAGTAGTTGGAATGTCAATGTCAATGTCAGTTGTAGTTATATATTCAGTTGTTATCTCTGAGGTTGAGGGTGTTGTGGTTGGTATCTCTGGTGTAGTTGTAATAGTTGTAGTAGTTGGAATGTCAATGTCAATTTCAGGTGTAGTTATATATTCAGTTGTTATCTCTGAGGTTGAGGGTGTTGTGGTTGGTATCTCTAGGGTAGTTGTAATAGTTGTAGTAGTTGGAATGTCAATGTCAGTTGTAGTTATATATTCAGTTGTTATCTCTGAGGTTGAGGGTGTTGTGGTTGGTATCTCTGGTGTAGTTGTAATAGTTGTAGTAGTTGGAATGTCAATGTCAATTTCAGGTGTAGTTATATATTCAGTTGTTATCTCTGAGGTTGATGGCGTTGTGGTGGTTGTCACTGGTGTAGTTGTATATTTCATTGTAGATGTATATTCTACAGTTGTTTTTTCTGGGGTTGATGGTGTTGAGGTGGTTGTGGTTATCACTGGTATTGTTGGAGTGTCTGGGTGATATTGTGGCGCAGCGATTGGTACAGTTGCTGGTTTTGAGAATCTTGTTGTAATTTCAGGGGGACAAGGACCTGTGTAAAGAATTGGACAAATGCAAATGCAACATCCTCAAATAACAAAGGTGACATTACATATAAATGTTTATGGAATAAAAAATTACAACTCACTGCAAACAATATTGGCCTCGGTGCATTTACTATGGTAAAAGAAAAAAAGACATAATAATGTGTTTTTATAGGTAAGTTACATTTATTTTAGCATGGTAAATAAAACAACTACTAACCAGCATCCAGTAGGTGTAGTCACTGTATCACCATGTCCAATTATTGTGCTATTGAAGTAACAAGTGCACTTGTCCAAACTGGAGCACTTTCTTGTGTTCTCGTCATAAAATGGCCTCTCCGGAGGGCACCTTGGGTAACAACCTACGCCAATATAACAATAACCCATTTAAATCCATTCTTCATTACCTTGATAAAAATGCACATTTAATGCAATTTTAATGCTTTCTGACACAACAGGAAGGAATGAATATGGAATGAACTGAAAAGACAAACCATGAAGAATGCAAACCTTCAAGTTTTCCAGTAAAGGGGTTGTTTTTCCCACAAGTCTTGATCTGACCACATGGCTCATAATGCCAGCTGTACTGGCCCTCTTCATTGTAATAGTCACAATACACCGCTGTGGAGGAAAGAACACAAACATGTAATTTTGCCTGCACCACTAGGCAAATACTGAGAGAACACATTACCCCACAAACCAGGAAATAATTTCACTTTTACTGTGCTATACTTCTGGGAAGTTCTAACTTGGTTTGGTAATCATCAATGCATCCTGTATTTCATTAGTCTGCTATAGCAAACCAAACATACTCAAGCTTAGCTTGTGGATTCTTTGTGGAAACATTTAAATTATAACAAAACATTTTGGTTAGTTGACAAAAAGTGTCTCCAATCAACTTCCATGATGGGTATATTCTTGCAGGTATATTCTTTTCTACTGAGGAAGGCTAGTGCCTTTAAATAAAAGTTATAATAATATTGTTACAGGGTACGTACGGCACAAGTCTGGAGTTCTCCAGTTGATACAGATATTTTGTGTTGTGCAGGCCTCAGCATACGCAGCCACAGCTGTGCAGAACCCCAGAAACTTCCCCTCAAACTCGCAGGAGCAAGACTCCAGAACACACGCCTCATAGTACGGATGTGGATCCTCCTGTGAATTAGGGGAAGTCACCAAATTCAGCATCTGTTCTGAACACTACACCTTGCAAAAGATTTTGTAGGTTGCAACATTGCTATGTTCAGTACAAAAGCCTAATAATTCTTAGTTGTGTGTGTCTGAATAAAATGCCTACATGAACTGTATTTAATAAGCAATCCATTTACAGATCATTTTCCACACAATCTACAATAGGCTAACACAGTTACAATGTCGTACACCCCCTTAATTTCACACCTGTACATTTAGCCACATAAGAGTTTCCCTGCTTTGCCAGACATTCAATTTACGATTCACACCTGATACTCAAGCAGATGTTGTAACACAGTACTACTGGATTACTACTGGATTACTACTGGACTGTAGTAATGTCATGTAAATCCAAGGTACAAAACACAGCAGGGTTTAGTGATTTACCTGCACCAAAAAACTTAGAAACCTTACAATTAACTGATGTGTTCAAATACTTGAAGGAAATCCTGAAATTACTTCAACCCCTTGATGTAAATGACCAAAGATAAACATGCCAAGCCATGAACAATGTCATGTTGGTACAGAACCTTCAGGTGGCAGTCTTTGAACGTGTCACTGTACAAGATCATGCAGCGCCTCTGGGCCCAAGCTGAGCAGTACGAGTGACGCTGGCAGGGAAACACCGGCAGGGTCACGTCCGAGCAGGGAGGGACGGCTGCCTTCCAGCTATTCCCAAACTCCTGTGTGCTGAACACCAGCGAGGAGCTACTCGTCAGCAAGTCGTTCGTCACCTTCCCGTCGAAGTTGCCACATAAACCTCGAACTTGACCCTACCAGTCCGCACGCAAGGGGAAACAAAGCCAAAACTCATGAATACATTATCACGGAAATCCTTAATGGGTTAATACTTAAGTTGTTTAAGGTACAATTAAACACCAATGAAACACACGTCACCTAAATAAACAGTTCCTGGTTCATTTTGATAAAAAGGGTTGATAGTCTCATCCCATTGAAAACTATATTTGGTTGTGATGTACAAGGACTTGATGTGCAAGGAAGACAGAGAAATACAGCTGCTTACTTTCCACCTGGCATGCAACTGTACTTTGACTCTGGTGTGCCTGTCCCAGAACAGGGTGAACCCCAGCTCGGGCACTGAGATGATGATGTAAAGGCCCACAGTATGAACAGAGTACAATGACTGTGTCTGGAGATGCCAGCCAGCCTGCATCTTCTGGGTCACGTTCATATCACGCAGGGTTAGAGTCACTTCTTTCTGTTTAACCATGTTATAAAAGAAAGGAAAAATTTTGATTGACAGCAATTCAAATATGGCATATAATCGATGATTTAACAGATTAAACTTCATATGAGAGCAAAACATTTGCAGTTAGCAATTAAAGTTTTACTAGTTTGCAACTGCCAAGCTTGTAACAGGTTGGAAACAGAAAATGAATCAATTACATGTGCATCAGAAAAATCAGGAAAATACATTTAGAGAAAGAAACTTTTTAATCAAAATTAAATACGATTCTGCATTTATTTGATACCTGAAGCTCCACTGAGACAGAGCGTGAGCAGGTCAGTGCTTCATCGCAGCAAGGAACACTCTCCACTCTGACAGCAAAGAGTCCATTTTGACTGGCATCCTTATACACAGACAAAGTAATCCATATTACTGTAGGCATAGTCAAATACCACTATAAATTAACTAAATTCACTTTTGATTATTTAGATCTTTTTTTTTTTTACAAGGTCAACATATACCAGGCGTACTCAACTAAATTTGTCCGCGGTCCAATTTTGGCAGATACCTGTGCCCTGAGGTCCGGTGCGGCGGGGGTGGCGAACGTAAGTTGTTGAGCGGGGGGGGGGGGGGGTGCGCGAACGGTGGAGGCGTTTATACTTTCGCGAGCGTCACTGCAGTGTTCTCCGAAACGATAGGCGTTTTGTCCGAAACGATATGTGGTAGAAACACCCCTCAAGACAGGGGAATGAACATTTACCTGACCAATTTTAATGTTGCTATATGTTTCAGGTTTGAAAAGTGCTGGAATTTAGGTTAAAGTACTTTAAAATGCTTGAAATTGTAACTACTTGGTTTCACAACAAATATCTGTCTGACTGAATGGTTCTCTTGTATTAGGTTAACAAATACGAGCCTCTTGTAATTCCAGGACGAAACATGAGAGAACGTGAAGACGTGAAGATTGTGTCAGGGTTCGACCCAGGCACGTGACTCCTGCTGCCACTAGGCGGAGCCCGCGAGCTGTAACCAGGGGCAATCAAGCCCGATAGGTTGCACCTGTTCTACAGCCTATTTAAGACAAGCGACTTCAGCAACTCATTGCTGAAGTTGTTTGTTGTTCTATGCACACACAGCCCAAGCCAGTTTTCTCTCGTCTCCGGACTTCCTCTCGTTTCTCTAGTTCTCCTGTTTCAACCATGAGTGTTCTCAGGTTGTTTTTTGTTTCCTTCTGTCTTTTCCCACTTTGTTCTACGTTGGTTTGTTCTCCAGTGTTCTGGTTAACAGATTGACAGGTACCAGGTAGAAGCTATAGGTCTTGTCACCATAGCTTCCTCTTTTGTTTCTTATTTTTTTCCCTTCCCCTCTGACACGTCGAGTTTGTCTCCGTGTACTTTTCGTTTTTTCCCATTTTTCTTTTGTGGACGCGTTGTATTTCTTTCCGCGTGTTTTTTGTTTGTTTTACTTACCTGGTCTTTGCACACGTCGAGATTCTCCGTGTTGTCTTTCTGTTGTTTCCCTCTGGGGTTTTTGTTTTCAATTTTTCCCGCATTCGCGGAGGTTTCATTTGGCAGTTTTTTGCCGTTTGTTTTATCGGGTCGCGTTTGAGTCCTCACTACGTTTAAACCAACGCGTCACCGCCGAGATCGGCGGCGAGGCGTAACAGAACAACTTCAGCCTGTTATGGACTCAGCTGACCCGTCAGCCGACGAGGTGCGGAATGCCCTCGCTATGCAAGGGCAGGCTATCGGTAGGCACGAGCAATCTCTTCGGGAAGTACTTACCCAGCTCCAGGCTATCTCTCTCACGGTTCAAAAGCCAGATCCGCCCGTGACAGCTGCCAGCCCTCCGGTTTTCTCCGGAGCTGTGGGGGTGCTTGCCGATTCCCGTACTGAACCCGCATTGCCCGCTCCGGCACGTTATAGTGGTGATCCCAACGAGTGTAGGGGGTTTTTATTACAGTGCTCTCTGATTTTCGAGCAGCAGCCATCCCGTTTTCCCACCGAGCGTGCAAAAGTGGCTTATGTGATGGCGTTGCTTTCAGGGAGAGCACTGCGGTGGGCTACACCCGTGTGGGAGAATCAACCCGAACTCTGTTCCTCTTTCGAACGGTTTTCTAGGGCTATGCGGCAGACGTTTTTTCATCCGGCTTCTGGAGGTATTGTCGCGTCTAAACTGTTGCGTTTACGACAGGGCAGATCGACTGTGGCAGAATACTCATTAGAGTTCCGCACTCTTGCAGCAGAGAGCGACTGGGGTTCAGAAGCACTGGGGGCTATATACACAGAAGGTCTAAGCGACGAGATAAAGGATGAACTGTCCCTCAGAGAGCCACCCAGCGGTTTAGACGACGCTATAGAACTCACAGTTAGGTTGGACAATCGGTTACGGGAGCGCAAACACCGCCGTTTGTTCGCTCCGTCTAGTATTAAACCAGTGTCTCCTGTACTCAAGACTGCTCAGGGGAACAGCGAAACTTCAGAACAGCCCGTGCAGTTGGGGCACACTCGCCTCTCTCTTCAGGAAAGACAAACTCGCTTACGAGAGGGCAAGTGTCTCTATTGCGGCCAGGCTGGTCATAGGATCGCCGAATGCCCCGAACTTCAGGGAAAAGGGCAGACTCGGCAAGTTAATGGGGTTGCACCGACGGGTCATGGTGCTTATGTCCCCAACTGCGGTCTGATGCCCCACGTAGTAGTCTCATGGAGGGGTTCTGACGAACACCGGGTTGTGGCTCTCGTAGACTCGGGGGCCACTGGTAATTTCATCGACTCCAACCTCGTAGCTTCCCTCTCCGTACCTCTGGTTCCCTTAGAGAAACCTCTCTCAGTGTCCGCCGTTGACGGCAAGATGCTCACTTCAGGTGATGTTACCCACCAGACTGTTCCTCTAACGGTTACTATAGGGAACCATCACGAAACACTCACCCCTTATGTCATCGCTGCTCCTAAACTGCAGCTGATTTTGGGGTTTCCATGGCTTCAACGCCACAACCCTGATATTGACTGGCTCAACCTTTCTATCAACCGATGGAGTAAAGTATGCGAACAGTCGTGCTTGGTGCCATGCTGCAGTAAACCCGGGGAGAGACCAGAGGAAATAGCAGGTTTAGAAAAAGTCCCTGCTGTTTACCACGACTTAAAAGAAGTATTTAGCAAGCGCAAGGCGGGTTCCCTACCCCCGCATAGGGCCTGCGACATAGCTATCAATCTCTTACCTGGCACTACTCCTCCTAGGGGGCGTTTATTTTCTTTGGCACTACCTGAACGCAAGGCTATGGAAACCTACATTCAGGAAGCGCTCGCTGCGGGTACTATCCGTCCCTCTACCTCTCCCGCTGGTGCTGGTTTCTTCTTTGTAGGAAAAAAAGATGGGGGTCTCCGTCCTTGTATCGACTACAGGGGACTTAACAAGATCACCATCAAAGACCGTCACCCTTTGCCTCTTATGTCTTCCGCCTTCGAGGCCCTTCAACGGGCAACGGTTTATACTAAGTTAGATCTCAGGAGAGCGTATAATCTGTTGCGAGTCAGAGAAGGCGACGAGTGGAAAACCGCCTTCAATACACCCTCTGGTCATTATGAATATTTAGTCATGCCGTTTGGACTCATGAACGCACCCGCAGCTTTCCAGAGGTTCGTTAATGGTGTTCTTAGGGAGGCTCTGGACGAGTACGCCTATGTTTATCTCGACGACATCCTGATATATAGCCGTACCATCACAGAGCATCAGCAACATGTTCGCCGCGTTCTCCAGTTGTTATTAGAGAATCACCTCTACGTTAAACTGGAAAAATCATTGTTCCACGTCTCCGAGGTGGCCTTCTTGGGGTTCATAGTCGCTAAGGGTCACCTGGCTATGGACCCCGCAAAAATCAAAGCCGTTACTCAGTGGCCCGTGCCCACGTCCGTTCGTTTGGTTCAACGCTTTCTGGGTTTTGCCAACTTCTATAGACGATTTATCAGAAATTTTGGTTCCCTTGCTGCTCCGCTTTCTGCCCTTACTAGTAAGAAGTTGGGGAAATTCACGTGGACCCCTGAAGCCCAGAAGGCGTTCGAGACGCTTAAGGGTCTTTTTACCAGTGCTCCGGTGTTGCGGGTTCCTGACCCTGAGCTCCCTTTCATTGTTGAAACCGATGCCTCTGATTTGGGCGTTGGGGCGGTTCTCTCTCAGAGAGTCGGGGAACCGCCTAAGCTGTACCCCTGCGCCTACTTTTCACACCGGTTCACCCCCACGGAAAGGCGGTATGACGTAGGGGACAAAGAACTCCTGGCCGTTAAAATGGCCTTAGAGGAGTGGCGGCACTGGCTGGAGGGAGCTCGTCACCCTTTTCTGGTCTGGTCTGACCATAAAAACCTGACGTACCTCCAGCAGGCCAAGCGTCTCAACGCTAGACAAGCAAGGTGGGCCCTGTTTTTTAGCCGTTTCAATTTCACGTTGTCATATTGTCCGGGTTCTAAAAACACTAAGCCCGACGCTTTGTCTCGGCAGTGGGAACCTCCTCATGTTGACAGTTCCCCGGAAACCGTGCTTCCCCCGGGGGTTGTAGTGGCACCCATCAGGTGGGGTATAGAAAAAACCGTGCAGGACGAACTCGCCAATGAACCCGGGCCTAGTAGTGTTCCTCCTGGCTGTCTTTACGTCCCCTCGACCGTCCGGCGCAAGGTCCTCTTGTGGGGACACACTGAACGTTACGCAGCGCACCCTGGCGCTAGGCGGACCGCCGAGCTCATAAGAAGAAGGTTTTGGTGGCCAGCTATGGATCAGGAGATCCGTGACTTTGTAGCCTCCTGCGAGGTGTGTAACCGAAGTAAGGCGCCACGCAACAAGCCTAGGGGGTTGTTGCACCCGTTACCCACACCCTCCAGACCGTGGTCTCATATCTCCCTTGACTTCGTCACCGGGCTTCCGTCCTCTAAAGGACTTACCACCATTCTCGTGGTCGTGGACAGGTTTTCCAAGTTTAGTAAGTTTATCGGCCTGCCCAAACTGCCCTCCGCCCGGGAGACCGCGTCTCTCTTGCTCATCCATGTTGTCCGCAATTACGGGTTCCCTCAGAACGTGGTGTCCGATAGAGGTCCCCAGTTCGCCAGCAGCTTTTGGAAGGCGTTCCTGTCCCTTCTCGGCGCCTCCGCTAGCCTGTCTTCGGGTTTCCATCCCCAGTCCAATGGCCAGACCGAGCGTGTGAACCAGGACCTGGAGCAGACCCTCAGGTGCCTGGCTTCCACTAACCCTGCGTCCTGGGCTGACCACTTGTTGTGGGCCGAGTACGCCCACAACACGCTGTGGCATTCGGCCCTGGGCATGTCACCCTTCGAGTGCTTGTTCGGATACGCCCCTCCGCTGTTTGCAGCCCACGAACAAGCCGTGGCTGTGCCTTCCGCTGTGGCTCAGTTTCGGCGCTGCCGCAAGGCATGGTCACGGGCCCGTTCGGCCTTGTTGAAGGCATCCTCCGCCTATTGCCGCAGCGCCAACAAGCACCGTCTCCCTGCGCTGTCCTTCCGTCCTGGGCAGCGTGTGTGGTTGACGGCTGGAAACTTACCGGTTCGGGGTGGTACTAAAAAACTGGCTCCTCGCTTCCTGGGTCCATTTAAGATAGACCGTCGCATCAACCCGGTTACCTACCGTCTGGTTCTCCCTCCGTCCATGCGTGTCCACCCGGTGTTCCACGTGTCCCACCTCCGACCGTACTTGTGTGGTTCTTCTCCCGCCCCGGCTCCTCCTGCGCCGCGTATGGTTGGTGGGGGTCCGGTTTACACTGTGCGACGTCTTTTGGACGTCCGTTGGGTTATGGGCCTGAAGAGCGGTCTTGGGTCCCCAGGGCGCGCATCCTGGATCGTTCCCTGATCACCTCCTTTTATCGCGACAGGGCTGTGGCCCTGGGCCCGCGGGGACTCGGGCCCAGAGGGGGGGGTTCTGTCAGGGTTCGACCCAGGCACGTGACTCCTGCTGCCACTAGGCGGAGCCCGCGAGCTGTAACCAGGGGCAATCAAGCCCGATAGGTTGCACCTGTTCTACAGCCTATTTAAGACAAGCGACTTCAGCAACTCATTGCTGAAGTTGTTTGTTGTTCTATGCACACACAGCCCAAGCCAGTTTTCTCTCGTCTCCGGACTTCCTCTCGTTTCTCTAGTTCTCCTGTTTCAACCCTGAGTGTTCTCAGGTTGTTTTTTGTTTCCTTCTGTCTTTTCCCACTTTGTTCTACGTTGGTTTGTTCTCCAGTGTTCTGGTTAACAGATTGACAGGTACCAGGTAGAAGCTATAGGTCTTGTCACCATAGCTTCCTCTTTTGTTTCTTATTTTTTTCCCTTCCCCTCTGACACGTCGAGTTTGTCTCCGTGTACTTTTCGTTTTTTCCCATTTTTCTTTTGTGGACGCGTTGTATTTCTTTCCGCGTGTTTTTTGTTTGTTTTACTTACCTGGTCTTTGCACACGTCGAGATTCTCCGTGTTGTCTTTCTGTTGTTTCCCTCTGGGGTTTTTGTTTTCAATTTTTCCCGCATTCGCGGAGGTTTCATTTGGCAGTTTTTTGCCGTTTGTTTTATCGGGTCGCGTTTGAGTCCTCACTACGTTTAAACCAACGCGTCACCGCCGAGATCGGCGGCGAGGCGTAACAGATTGGGCGTTTTTTAAATAAACAACCATTAAATAATGTGATAAAAAGCGAATTATTTCGAGTATATGTATAAATATTTAACTTAATTATGTTTAACATGCTGGGAAATATTGAAATGGACCTTGAAAGTGACGTACAAGTGTTTTAATTCCACCTTATAAAGGTGTATGAACCCTGAAAACGTTGAGTACCGCCAGTTGAGTACCCCTGACATATACTGACTGATATGAGTATGTGTGATATATTAATTCATTTGTACCCATAAAGGGTATTGAATGACTTCAGTGGTACCGATATCACTTACCTCAACCAGTGTGTACTGACAATGGCCATCAAAGTGGTACCATTTAGAGTCAAATGTGTTGTATTCTCCATTGCCAAACACCTCACAGACCCCTGGGCATGGTTCACCTTGACAGTACCACTTTCCTCCGTTACAGACACTGTGAAATGAACGATCAAACCATTTATTGCTCACTTACTAAATCACCACAATGTAATTTTCCTTTCTTCCTTGAATACCATAGCACAACATCCAATGAAAAGCATTGCTAAGGACAATGAGAGTCGGGGAATCCATGTGAGCAAAAATAGGCTAAATTGTGCATTTGCTAATATGCTAACAATACATTTTAGATGTTGGGTATGTTTATTAGACAGTTAGTTCACCAGGATTTGCAGTTTGACTCCACGCTCTGCCCTGATGAGTAAACAGCCCCGCTGAATTCACATGTGCATTTGTCCCCAGTCACACAGTTGCCCCAATGGTCCTCATACTGGCCCTCTGGACAGTAACAGCCGCTGGTGCAGTTCTCCTCAGAGCTCTGCGAAGACACAGGCGGCCTCTGACACAGCCTGACACAACCTCTAACACAGCCTTGGACAAAGCTCCCCTTACTCAGCAAAGATACTTGTATAAAGATACTTTGTAAAGTTTTCTGCACCTGTGCAAGGCGAGTTCCTAGAGTGCAGTCCTAACCGAATTAACATGCAGCCTTTCTACAGCATTTCACAACTTTACCTCCCCCAGTTAATGGCTCTGGGTTATGGGCAAAATATCATAATCATCGCCATGATGATGCTACCTACTGAAACTGTTATATGCTTTGCTGCTTTTAGGTATGTTAGAGGACTCATTTACATATTAAGGCCCTCTGTTACTGCCCAGCCAATACTGGCCCCACATTCACGCTCTTTAGGGCAGAATGCCCTAAAATTGGTCAAAACAATTGGTCAAAATTGTTATTTTGACCAAAATACATACCAGTGGTTGGCTCAGGCTTTTGCAGGTCTTTTGAGCAGTCTTCACCGATTCTTGGGCACAGTACACACATACTTTTCCCTGTGGACAGTCTAGAGACCAAATTAAAAGACACAAAAGGCTCAGGATTATGTAGGACCATGTGTTAAAGTTAAAGATATTCTAGACTTTTCAGCCCCAGAAGTATGTAGCAACAGTTCCTAGCATATTATGATCCACTGTTGGTTAAGTTTAGCTACTTCCAATAGCATTTTAAGGCAAAGAAAAAAGTGAGTCTATTTATGTTGCAATCATATAGTCCAGTGATGAGACCACTACCGTGTAGTTTTACTTTCTTTTTCTGATCATATTCCTGGCAATTACCCTCATTTACACCCAAAGACTATTGCATTTAAATTGTCATCGATTACGGTGGATTACAAAAAACATATCACCATGCATCTTTAAACTTAAAAGTACAAATAGATTGTAGTTTTATACAAACAACCCTAGTCAAGCATGCTGGTTTACACTGTATAAATAGTCATCATGGACTTTTTACAAAAATGGCATTTTGAAACAGGGTTAATTAGGAGCTACTTTACCGCATGCTTCAGAACACTGGAGGTTTCCATTTTCACACATACTGCAAGACAAATATGTGCATCATTTACATCTATTCAATATGGAGACATTTCATTTCAAGTGTAACAAATATGTATATCATTTACATCTATTCAATAAGGAGACATTTCATTTCAAGTGTAACTTTGTAAATTTTTTGTGTATTTGTGTTGCACAATGCATATGTATATTTAAATATTTGAATATGCTACATCGTGCTCCCTTGGCTTTAGGGGGATTTCATCCCATTTCAATAAATAAATACGGTACATTTAAAAATAAATGTAAACTCTTCCGCCTTCAAATGTCCTGAAAGCATTTCTTTCAGAACGCCTTCTTTGAGTACGTATATGTCCGTAGGCCTTACCACTTCCGGCCATCGATGACGTGGTGTCCTGGTGGTACGGTTCCCCCGGGGTAGCTGCAGGGGCAGAGGGCGCGTGGACTGCACTCGCCCAGGGCGTTGAGGTGGGTGCCTGGCAGGCATCCGCACCCCTCCACGGGGTCTCCCGGAGCTTCACAGGTGGGGTCGGGTCCGGAGATCGAGCGGCAGGTCCTGTTGCAGGCCTGCATGGTGTAACTGAACCTCAGGTTGCCCTTACAGGAGAGGCCTGTCACACAGAGAAGGGCCCCCGGGGGTCTTACTTTGATGACAAAGCCCTCCTGCTCATAGACAAGCTCCTCTGAACTTTCAGGGCCTTTAAGTTCACGCTGACAAAAGAACTCGCACTGAACGGAAAGTGTCAACATATCACTGTATACTGTGACAACATTCACGCTTTTGTTTTACGCAGGCACATACGCGCATGGTCCAATCAGAAATGGACTTACTGCAGGACGACGCTTTCCTCCAATCACCAACATCAATCCCCTGACTGGCACAGGCTTTGGCATAGTTGCCGAGGGCAACACACAGGCATTCCTCTAGTCCGGAAGTACACTGGCAGGTCCTTTGAGAACAGGCCTGTAAACACACCGGCATACATATTAGTGTAATTTCTACATCTAAACCTGAGGTATCAATTAAGTATGAATTTAGTCGAACCTCAACAAAGCTGTTAACAGGGACATAGTCATGGCAACTGGCAAACACGCCGCTTGTGTTTGTCAACTGACCACACTTCTCTTCAGCAAACAACGCTGCACAGAAATGATGACAGGGCTCAATGCCAGGATCGTTACAGGTAAAGACATTGCACGTCACTCGCTATTGTCTATATATTTTATATACGATGAAATAGGAGCACTGGGCAAAATGCAGCAGCTGTACCGTTGTTGCTATTGATGCAAATGGGAAGGTCGTCTGATTTACAGTCGCCCACAGCCCAGGACAAGGCAAACGGCCGAGCAGAGTTTTCTACAATGCTGCTGCTCGTGGTGAAGTCATCTTCTGTGTTATTGTTGTAGGTTCCACAAAGACCTGTCATGATATAGAAAGCACGCACACACACACAAAAGAGCATTCACATAGCGATTCATCATTGTCTGCCTGCTCTGTATAACAAATGGGCTTTGTTGACAATACCTTTAGTCCTTTCAGTTGGTGGCAAATACAAGTAAAATTGAATTTCGGGAGAAACCTGGACTTGCATCTTCATGCCAAATGATGTCTGGACCAGGACGAACATGGAGGATTGCCAGGAGACGATGGCATGTTCTGGAAGCAAACCAGTCCAGTTACACACATGAGAGGCTGAGGTGACCACCTCTGGCCCACTTAAATATTTATCTCCATGCTCTGAACCCACCAGTCTGAGACAGGTCGGTAATTCCGATGTCACCAAGTTTTACACTGTCTTTAGCAAAAGTGTATCTCTCCTAGCAAAGAGCAGAGCATCGTTATCAGTTGTTGATTGGCTGAGAAACTAACGTATTAATTTATGTGGTACAATTGTAAAAAAGAAGTGGAAAAACATACATTGTACACATCAAGGTTCATTTCTTCTATAGACATGTCCGTCTGCGAGAACTTGATGGTCACGGTCCAGCTGAGTCCCTGTGAAGTTTGATACAATGAAATAATCTAATCAGATATGGAATTGCATGACAAGAAAAGTGCTTTTTTGGACGTGCTGAACTTCCACCTACCCTCGCGGCCACGTACGTGCATTTCCCAGGCAGAAAATATTGTTTGCCGTCAAAGGTGGTGACATGCTGGCCTTCAACGATGCACCGAGGAGGACAAGTGTTAGGAGTACAGGCCCACTTGCCGTTTTTGCACGTGCTATGACACAGAACAGCGGCACGCCGTCACACAGGAGACCCATATCAAGGCAGAGAGTACGAATGGGAACTACTACTAGCTGTACGAGGGATTCATTCGCACCATGAAAGGCACTTGGAGCTGATGCTTTGCCCCGGGGCGAACGTTCTCTCCCCATGCACGCACGGACAGTCCTTCACGCTAACGGCGTGGAAGCCATCGACTCGATCGTTCAGGACCATGCCTGCGAGAGAGCCAGAGATCAGATTTAACAGAATAAACAGGAAAGGGATGATCAGTGTTTGAGAAATGTGTTGCTCAACACTGTGACTGCACATCAACCAAGTTATATCGCCTTATATTTACTGTACCGTAATAACACAACGTAATTGTATCAACAACAAGAGTACTTGTACTACTATTTGTCACGGTACAGCCCCTGACCCCTCCCCTTTGGGCGTGTGTTTGTCGTCTACGTCTGGACGTCTGCGTCTGTGTATCTTCGTGGGTGTGGATGTGTCTGAATGTGTTCATCGGTCTCACCTGTGGCTCGTCTCATTACTCGGGGCTCATGTGGTTTTGTCTATTTAATGTGCGTTCGCGCAGTGTCCCGTGCTCGTCTTTGTCATGCCTCATACATGTGTATGTTTGAGGCAGTCTAATTAAATGTTATATGTGCACTGTCTGCGCTATTTTTTGTATCACAATAAAAGTGACGTTTGTGCGAAACGCTGGATCTGTGCCTCATTCGTTGCCCCGCGCCCAGCGTCACAGAAAGACGAGCCGACCAAGAATGCCAGGATCTATGACCCGTGCCAAGAAGGGGAAGGGGCCCAGCAGGCACCACCTTCCCCTGCCCCCCGCCGCGAGAACCCTGTGAGCCTCGAGGAGATGCAGCAAGATCCCGCAGTTGCGTTTTTGCTACGTCAGGCGCAGGCTACCACGGAGGAGGCTATGGCAGAAGACCTGCGCCAAGCAGCACGGCGGGTGTGGCGAGAGAGACACCTGCCTTCCTCCAGAGACCCCTCGCCTCTGAGAGTCGCCTCCGTTGAGCTTTATAGCAGCGGAGAGGACAATAAGACTCCAGAGGGTGAGTTCGAGGAGGAGGAAGGGTCAGAAGAAGAGGAGAGCTCCGCTCCGTCCGTATACTCGGCTCCTACCGAGTATTACGGCAAGGGTGAGGAAGAAGACGTCAGCCCTCCTCCATCACTGTGCTCGGCTCCCATCGAGCCTTACGAGGATGAAGTGAGTCCTCCCCCGTCCAAGTACTCGGACCTCACGGAGCGTGAGGACGAGGAAGACAGCCAGCCACCGTCTGAGTACTCGGACGGTGAGCCGTGCGAGGAGGAGGAGGACGTGAGCCCGCCTCCCTCGGAACTATCCGGTGAGACCGTGAGAGGGAGGAGAGGCCCGAGGGAGGGCGTTTCTCCGTGTTCATCAGAGGAGAGCGCAATGGACTACTCTCGGTGCGAGACCCCAGTAGGGCCCATGAAGTGGAGCTTAAGCGGTGAGGAAGAGATGGAGACGGAAGACTCCGCTCACACTGCCAGACCAGGGGAGCGATCGCCGAGAGAGGGCGAAGTCCTCGGAGAGGGGAGAGCGAGCGTCGGCAGACCTACCCTGCGGCGTGCTCCCCCGAGGGTTTCCACAGAGACCTTTAGCGCGCCCACCGAGAGGGCTGCAGGAACGTCCGCCAGCCACGCCGCACTCAGCGGAGGGTTTGCTGCAAGGGCGGGAGTAAGACCGCCCACCGCAGCGCCTGCAGCTCCCGGAGCGTTCTCACCTCTGGCAGCCCTTCTACAGGCGCGAAGCCTGGCTCCGTTTGTGTGTGTGTCTGTGCCTGTGTTCGTGTCCATCCCTGTGTATCTCCCAAACCCCCTTTTCCCTTTCGTACCGCTGTCTATTAATGTACCTGATTGTGTTTTCGTCAACGTCCCGTTGTGTCTGTCTAACGTGTTTTCCCCTGTCTTCCTAGGCAGGGTGTTCTAGGCTGTTCGTGGCGGACTCTCCACCG
Source organism: Brachyhypopomus gauderio (assembly GCF_052324685.1). Classification (NCBI taxonomy): domain Eukaryota; kingdom Metazoa; phylum Chordata; class Actinopteri; order Gymnotiformes; family Hypopomidae; genus Brachyhypopomus; species Brachyhypopomus gauderio. Next base: position 1,122,909 of record NC_135215.1, read on the forward strand.
AGGGCGGTCATCTCCCAGACGCAGGACTGAGGGCTCCGGATCCGCCCATCAGTGTGGGTTCGGGGCGTTCAGTCCTGTTGGCCCCCCCGGGACGGGTAGTGCCCTTGATGGGGGGCTCTGTCACGGTATAGCCCTTGACCCCTCCCCTTTGGCCATGTGTTTATGTCGTCTACGTCTGGACGTCTGCGTGGGTGTGGATGTGTCTGAATGTGTTCATCGGTCTCACCTGTGGCTCGTCTCGTCATCACTCGGGGCTCATGTGGTTTTGTCTATTTAATGTGCGTTCACGCAGTGTCCCGTGCTCGTCTTTGTCAGGAGTCATACATGTGTATGTTTGAGTCAGTCTAATTGAATGTTATATGTGCGCTGTCTGCGCTATTTTTTGTATCACAATAAAAGTGAAGTTTGTGCGAAGCGCTGGATCTGTGCCTCGTCCGTCGCCCTGCGCCCAGCGTCACACTATTACTACCAGTACAACTAATATCACTTCACAAAACATTTTGCATTAATTATAGCCTTAGTTAATGTTAGATCTGAATATAAATATAATCTGACCTGCGGGTGGCAAACATGTGCTGATGAGGGAGTCTGAGTTAGCCTGGGGGTTGGAGCAGGTGGGCGGAAAAGCAGAACCCAGCTCCTGGTACTTCAGGTCTCCGGCACAGGAAGGTTGCTCTGCGGAGAAGTTTGGGTACGTGTGTTTGTCTTATCACTCGAAAAATTACAGGAGTGCTCTCATAACGAGCTGTGATGCAGGCTGCACTCACTACAGGAGGAAGTCTGTTTCCACCACGACCAGAGCTGAGACTTATTCCCACAGAGGTAAGCGAGCTCTTTGATGAAAGCACACTTGGCTTCGACGTGTACGTTGGGGTACATATTCTGAAGGCACAGCTGCTGGTAAATGTTGTAATTTGTTTTCAGGCATTCCCTGGCGAAAGAAAAGAACTCACAGTCCTGGAAAATGAAAGCGTTAACAGAATTGGTTAGCAACTTCGCTTACACATAACCGACTTTGTGAGCTTTCTGACAAGTGAAGGCAAATCCTTCTCTTTAGTTCTGTGATACTTAAGTGAAAAGCTTTTTCAAGCCCTCGTGAGTCACCGGCTGGTTTTGGTCTGAATGAATGGCTTTCAGACCGATTCCTGTTCTTCAAGAGCAAAAGTGTTGATTTTGTTCAGGTTCACATACCTGTGTTTTGCTTTGACGTTTAATATCTTCAGTCACACATGTTCCATCAGGGACACCATAGGCGGATACAAGTTCCCATAGATTTTCTGTTAAAAGCAGGTCAATACATTTAATGCTCATAAAACTGTATGAACTTCTAAGAAACATTTCTAAACTTAAGCAAAGTCATTGTTTCTTGATATGGTGCATATTCACTGTTCACAAACACAGGTGACTCTAATCAAAGGTTTTTGAAAAGCTTATACAATATTTTTAAAGTTGTTTATTTTATGTCACCTGTACTGTTTATTCGGCCACACATTCCTGTCATTCCATTGACTAAACTCTGGTCCAGCTGAACCTAGAATTGAAGTGCATAACCAAAAAAATTTGTCCCCATATGGTCAAACACAGGATAATAACAATGTTATAAAAATAAAGAGAACACAAACCCTTCCATGCTTTTATGTAGAAATACATTTTGTGATTAATAGACAGTAGATGCAATACAACACTAATACAACAACAAAATCAACAACACCAAATTTTTGATTTTGTTATTCAAATGATTGTTACATGACGGGATATCATATAAGAGTCACTTTTAAACTGTACAACGACAAAAATCAGTAAAGTTTAGTGTTCTGCCAACTCACCCAAAGTGAACTGATGCCCCCAGATGAATTGGACCAGGTGACAGAAAAAGGCAGAATTTTGCTTTTAAGCTTGATGTAGATGCCGTATCGGTACACATGCTGATATGTGTGGTCATAGGGAAGGGTAATGCTGAAAAAGCCATATTGTAAAGTCATATTTATAAGAAAATATTTCAAGATGAAATTTTTATATTTGCATTACAAAGGTGATAACAATTTGCTACAGTGTCTAATTATTTTCCAGAAAATATGTATTAGCAAGAATGAGCAACTTGCTGTGCAGCTTTAACTAAAACTTTAACTTTAATAAAATTGAAATTTTAGAATTTTAATTTCTGTTGGTCCAGATATAATCCAGATATAAATCTGTCCCTAATCAACTGATGGCATAAAGACCAAGATTGTGGTCATTTTGAAGGTGAAGAGGTACCTGTTTCCTTCCACACTGACCACGCCGTCCTGAAGAATTGTAGTGACCTTATTGACCATGATTACTACCCTGTTCATCAGGCCAGCCGGTCCACGCTGCACAGAGATGGAACAGTCCACCCCAGAAGACGTGAACCGGGTAAGCGTGAAGGCGCACGTGGACTTCACGTGGAACAGAGTCCCGTTGAAGGTCTGAAACACTCCACTCCCGAAGGTCTTGCATAAATCTGGAAAGGCAGAGAAAGATCACTCTACAGCTAAAACACCAGACACAACAGACATGGCAGTTTTAAGGTCAGAGGGCAGACCTTAAAAATAATATTTTTAAATGTAATATTAATTATAACCAGTGCAACATACTCAAACTGTTCTAATCATTTAGTACCATGTGACTACTTACTGGGGCCTGCAGCTGAGACAGCGTAAAATTGGCCTGGAAGAAAAGATTTCAGTGAATATTTAAGCACCGACTTAACATAATAACCAAACATCTAAACATCTTATAGTTCTGTAGTTGAAGACGTGTGGCTGTCACTTCACAATGAGGAAAATCCCAGCACCTTTAACAGACGCAGGAAGTGCTTACCAGAGAAGAGCCCCACCAGTGCTAAAAGTGCCCTTGTGTTAGCCATGTTCTGAGCTGCGTTCCCTGACCACCACCTACACAACACAGGTGTGGAGGGCTCCTTCTCACCGTGGCTTTTATACCCTGACCCAGGTCCTTCTGGGGAAGCGTATGAGGAAATGAACTTGGAATTAAGTATTCAAGTCTCTCCCCTCATTAATTCAGTGGAAATCCTAGACCGAATCCTGTAACACATAATCACCTAACACCTGAACGTGGAAAATCCAGAATCTTTGTGCTGGGGCCTCTCACGATACACCTGTGCATTGTTCTTGGAGAGCATATGCATGTTATGATGGCGTACAGAGCTTCCACGAAAGGAGCTTGGTATCGTTAAGGAACACGGATGTTTGTGTGTGACTGACTTACATGTTTGCAGAACATTCAAATTAAAGACAAAGTAAACAGGCAAACAAACAAACTTAAAAAAATATTTTAGACTAATTGTGTTAGTCTTTCTCATGTGGCTTTTTTGATCAATTTATCTGGTCCATTCTGTATATCAACCAGACCTTCTATTAGACACTAGGCACGCGTAGCTTGGAGTGAATGATTTTCAAGGTTTTCCAGTGGTTCTGCAAAATATTAATAACTAAGATGAAATGAAATGTCTAGACTGTTGAAGATAAAAAGAAGGTAATGTTTTTACGTGTTTTTTTTATAAATGGTCTTTTAAAAAAACAATTACCTGGTCAGTAATTCACCAAAAACGCGCCAGCAAATCTACACTCCATGTCTCAGTTCACTGGCACTAACTTAACGGTTAATATCTAAAATGAATGAATAACAGCTCTAAACCTCAAGTACCTTCCACACAAAAAAAAGGAATTTTGAAAACTCTCTAATTGTGATTTGTCTTTAAGTTTATCAGCACCTTTTATCTGGATTTACTGTTTAAGCACATTTTAAGGCATTCCATCTAATGCATTCTTTCTGATTAACATTTTTATTATTTCTTATAAAATTTCTTCTATAAAGGGGCAGCCATACTCTAGTGGGGAGGGTTCGATTCCCAGGCCCTAGGTCATGACTGAAGTGCCCTTGAGCAAGTCTCTTAACCCTAACTGCTCCCTTTATGTACTTTTATTCAAAGTACACACATTTGTTTACTACAAATGGCACCGATTCAAAACTGAATTCAAATATCACAGCCGTCGTGAGTTGATGTCAAATACATGGTGTTCAGTTGTTACAACCTACCCCACTACCGGGGTAGGTTGTAACACATGCTGGGGTAAGTTGTAACAATTAGACAAAAGAAGCAAAAACAGAGGCCACACCATGCAAAATGCTTCAAAAAGAGTTTTTTGGAATAAAATAATAAAATAAAAAACCAGAAAAATGTCTCTCTGTATGACTGACCATAACTCGTACATAACTCATATCTACTTTCTGTTTTATTCAGGTGTGTGTGTATGGAGGGGGGGGGTGTGTGTGTAAATTAGTGTACTAGAACAAACTTATTTAACAATATGTATGCTTAATGAACACTAATACAATGTACCTGTGTAAAGAACATGTAAAATGTGTGTGTGTGTGTGTGTGTGTGTGTGTGTGTGTGTGTGTGTGTGTGTGTGTGTGTGTGTGTGTGTGTGTGTGTGTGTGTGTGTGTGTGTCTGTGTGTCTGTGTGTGTGTGTGTGCGTGTGTGCGTGTGTGTGTGTGTGTGTGTGTTACATGGCAGATACCATGTGCCTTCACAACTGATCTGACTGACTTGTCCTTCTTTGTGACCTCATCAGATGCTTCTTTTAAAAACATTTGCAGGCACACCTCTGTCAGTCTTTCTTTAAAATGATTAAAATCAAGAAAGTTTTCTTAGTTGTATGTAAGGTGATGGTTGTAACACGTTTTAAAGCTGTGTTTACAACCCACCCCACCCCTGTCAGCCAATGTTTAACTAGTTGTAGTAGCGAGGGGATTTGAAATTAACAGGGGAAAAATGCATCACAATTTACCTGAGAAACTACAGTTTAATGTAATATAATTCATATGGTTTTATCTGCAATAGTATAAGTACTAAACAAAATATAGTCTTGATTCAGTCTTGATTTACTTTCTCACCTCAAAATCAGTTTTTTATCCATGGAATCTGAATGTGCCTGTTTTCAGCCTTGATATTCACCATGTAGGATTAGGGAGGAATTGGGTAAATACTGGAATGATCATATGACTCCTATGACTCTTATCTGTGATCGGTGGAATTGATGGTGTTACAACTCTCCCCATGTTACAACCATACCCGGTCTCCCCTATAGCTATTGTATGCCAGCACCATCACCTCTCATCAACGTGCTAGTTTTTGTTTTTGTTTTTTTGTTTTTTTTCAAGAGAAATGGAAAATTAATAGTACAGTCAAATTCAAGCAGGACTTGTATTGAAAGTAAATGGCGAATTACAGTAATGATATTGTGTCATCACAGCCCCAAATTACATTTAAATTCACACAAATCGTCAGAAAAGATAAAACGTTGACGAAGGTGGTTGCATGTGTAGCCAGCAGATGGCGACAAATCCTCCCTTTTGTCACGCGGTTTGTTACTCGCAGAGAGGATAACTATTTTAAGCTTAAAGTGTACTATGTTTTCTTTTCAAATGGCCCTTGAATAAACCATGAGAATAATCCTAACCTATCACTCGCGTGTCTGTCTCACTCTTTCATCTGGATTTTTCCACTGTTATATGTCATGAATGACTAGTCAGATAATCTTATTGGATTACCTGAATAATCAGACAACGAAACCAAAATATGCAGTTGTATAGGCTAATAAAACCAATGGCTACTTGACATTTAGTTTACATTAACCAGGCGTACCACTTAAAACACGCGGATTACATTTCCAGACCAATAATGCACACAAACTAGCTGTAATTAAGACACAACTACTTTAGCAATACCAACGTAAGCTCATTAAATATATATATAAAAGATATGAAGTAAAGCCAGACCCACAAAAGGTCACATCCTTGCACTTTATATGTTAAGAGTTTTTTGACGTTTCTTAGTATTGCCAACCCAGATTAAACTCACCAGTTAATCATCCAATTTGAAACAAATGAACGGCAGCGGATAAACCATGACTACGTACAGTACAGCACCTCCCGAGCACTATGGACCCTGCTTTAGAGGGTCCAACTCATCACCCCAGTGATCATTGGCCTTTTACCAAACCCTGTGTAACGGGACTAATCAGCGGCCATTATGAGAACCGCTCCTGAAGCCACTCAGACAACCCAGATATCGATCCTGGAGCGACGATGGACCAAACGGGGGATGTGTTGGACCCATTATAGCACTGTCAAACCATTATTCTTTTGAAAACAAACAAACAAACAAATAGAAATCCATGCAATTACAAATGTCTTTGCCGTTGTACTGAATGTTATTTCCTCATGTAAACAGTCACACTGTGTCGTAGTGGATTTGCCTGTAATTTGCACTGAAAAGCCACCATCTAATACCAGCATGTAATTAAGAAAATGCCAAAAAGCCCGACTGGTTCCTGCATCCTGTTAAGACATTGAATACCATTTAAATGCATTACCACACCATGCTTTGCAAACCGACGTGGATACAAACATTGCTGACAAACACTGAGTAAATGAATGAGAAATATACTAAATGTGAACACTGAATAATAAACAAATTAATATTTGCTTCGACTATCTACAGGTACACACATGCAAGTTTATCCAGACAATTCACGTTTTTCCTGTTAACATCATACGGGAAATCTCCATATAAAAGTGAAAGAATATTGACCAAATATCATACAAGGACATGACCGAGTTTAGTATTTATTTCGTTTTTCGTCTTCTTGACAATTATGGGTTTATATAAATGCATATTAACTGGACTACAACCTATGCAGGCATACAAGACTGGCAAAATATGTAACATACGTGGATTAACATGTCATATTACATCCCAGATAGTATCTAACCAAGGTAATACCGATGCCATAGAAGTATGAATCACAACATCAAACTGCATCCCGTGTTTGGGAGCACAGATAGAGCGCGAGCACGAAGACACCCGTGAGAGACGCTCCCTTCACGTCACAGACGCGGGTGATGACGAAGGCGGCCGACGCCTCGCGCGCGCGTCTCGCGCACCTTCGCTCTCTCATCAGCACCGCGCAGCGCCCGCTCGGACCACAAGGATGATGCTGGATGCAAGATGCGAGTAGTGCAACTCAGTAAGACACAAGTAGGAGAACTGGCGCTTCGAACATAACCAGGCAGTAAAAGTGCGAGGACACAAAGCCGCCTGATAAGACTTTTTTTTTTTTTCAAATTAAACCACAGTTCATCCAGTTCGCAACTATTGGACATCTCCTGTGGGTTTTACCCATGTCCCGCAAATCCACCGACAATGATTACAACCTTCGTAGCATGAACAGTCTCATGGGCGAGCGCAGAAAGAAAGTGAGCGACGATGGAGAGCGCAGCCTTATCAAAGCTCCGTCCAACGCGAGCATCAGCAGCCAGAGAGGAGCCACCACCACCACCACCACCACCACCGGTTCCTCCGGTTCCGCCGGGGACTTGGAGCGAGCCGCCCGCAAGCAGTTCCAGCAGGACGACACGCCGGCCTTCGTCTACGTCCTGGCGGTCTTCTCGGCGCTGGGAGGGTTCTTATTCGGATACGACACCGGGGTGATGTCCGGGGCCGTGCTACTGCTGAAGAGGGAGATGAACCTCACCGCGCTCTGGCAGGAGCTCCTGGTGTCCGGCGCCTTGGCGGCCGCCGCGCTGTCCGCGCTCGCAGGCGCGTCTCTCAACGCGCTCCTGGGGCGGAGGGTGTGCGTCCTGCTCGCCAGCTCCATGTTCCTCGCAGGGGGGGTAGTGCTGAGCTGCGCTCCCGGTAAAGAGGCTCTTCTAGTCGGCCGTGTGATAGTCGGCCTCGGGCTTGGTAAGGAGCACTTTTAAAACTGGTATGCATGAGAGTTTAAAAAAAAAAAAGAAAGTTAGACTGATGAAGCCTTATTATCCATCACAGGGCAAAGTTTATAAACAAGTCAGACTAGATTTCTAACGTTGCATAATATTATAACTACCCAGCTATGAAATGTAATAATTTATGTTAAATATTCTCAATATATATCCAGATATCCAGAGAGCTAGAAGCGCCTTGTTCAGCCCTGTGGAGGGGTGGAGTATTGCACTTAATTATATTTACACTCTACTACCCTATAGTTATAGCCAGCTGTAGGTTTTTACTAATATATCTAGGTTAGTTGTAGATAAATAATGTCTCTGACACGGATAACGATCGACAAATGACACATATAGGTCGATTTATTACCATAACGCTCAATATGTACTAAAATATGTATGATAGGTAGCCTATCGCGATCACGTTTGGCTATGAATATCTATCTAGCTGATATAAAAGCGTACTTCTGCATTAATACATTGGACAAACGGCGAAAATGAGATATTTGAGATATAGAGATATTAAACATTGCAACCCGGTAAAAAAACAAACGTTTTTGCGCAAAGTTCCCAGAGAAACTGGATGTCTGCTTCAGCTGTTGAAAGACGTGTGTGTGTGTGTGTGTGTGTGTGTGTGTGTGTGTGTGTGTGTGTACATTAATACATGTACACCTCTCTTAGAGCTTGTTGAGGTAGTAACTGCTTTACTGGAGTTGGCATTAGATACGTAGTTAGCTACATAATCAGAATAAACTACAGACCGTTAGCTAGCTTGCTAACTCTCAGAGTTTGTCTTAAAAAAACTTTTTTGGTGATTTCAGAGGAGAATTTTAAAAAGTCAGCTAACCTCCTCTGGTGTAGTAAACCATGTTTTCACGTTTTCTAGTCATGTAATATACAGTATCAAAATAGTGCAGTCTATGTTAATTGAATCTTATCTTAAAGGTGGTTAATAGATTGGGTTCCGTGGTTCAGTCCTTTTTTGTCTTCTGCATAACATTAAATCAATTAATCTATACCAATGTCAGTAATATGACCCAGTGTATTATTATTGATGACTTTGCATATTCTAATAGATGAAACTGACATCACAAAAGTTTCTTGAGAAGACCTATAGTACTGGACCTTTTACGCATAGGCTACCTTATGTCTCAAACATTTGAAACCTGCTAAATTTAATGGTTGTTTTTTAGTATTAAGTGCCACAGGAAGTTGTAAGCTGTATTTTGCCAGATTTTATGTTCTGTGGTTTTATTCCATTGTTTAATTGGACTAATTACACATAACATCATGTGTTTGATGACATATTGCACTGTGCCTTCAAAGTAAAAATTCCAGGTCTGTAATTAAGTTCTATATAAGTAAGCAGTATGCTGTGTTCATTCAAGTGATACATCTCATATAGAAAGGGCCTAAAACAAATCTTGACCCTGAGAATAACCTGAAGATGAAAATAAGATGAGACTTAATGAACTCTCCTTGAGTTAGTGTCAATTTAGCAATATATTTTTTTATCACTGAATACTAAATATAGCCTTAATTGTTTCAAATCCCAAATATTAATTACAGAAAATATGACTTCTGTGGCTTGTGTCCATCTCTCAATGACTCATCCCCCACAGAGGGAAAGATCTCACTTTTACACATTATGTTGGGTAACAGAGAATACTGTTATATTAAACCAAGGGAACGGGAATTCTTTTTTGACTGAGATAAGCTAATGTGATATACACCAACACTGCATATATACACTATACACTAATGCGATATCAACTGATTTGTCAGTTGACATCTGTGTCCAATCAAGCATCTGAGATAGGTTTTCCGTTTTCCATCTTAATATTTTGGGGCGTGTTTCATCAGTCCACTTTAATCAACACGTTGACTTTGATGAACAAATTGCTTAGCATTTTCGGTTTCCAAAAGGTCAACCCTGGCTCTGAAAGGAGGAAATGTCATACCTTTCCACGGACTCTCACCACTGGCTTCCGGTTTGAGCGTTATGGCCCAATTATTTGCGAGCTGCCCTTTTGTGGCTGCACACCAGTGGACCGGGCCGTGCTGATTCAGGGCTACTCCAGTCATGAGAATTGATGACCTTTCCCCCATCCTCATCGTTTGGCCTGAAGATATCCAGATAAAGGCACAGCGAGGCATTTAGAGTTCATTTACCACACAGCTCATTTCACACTTCACTCATTCTGCAAGCTCACGTAATAGTTTCTTCTCCATCATGAGTTGTAATGCTCCTCGGTGTCTCCAATTACTCAGGCCGTATGAAAGCAGCAAATGACTTTTGCTCAGTTTCCCGACTCTAGGCGGAAGAAAAACAGCATTTCTCCCTGGTCCCCAGCCGTGTATAAAGCAATGGTGGAGGTAGGTAGCAGGGAGAGGTCATTAGCTAGGTGGATGGACTTTTCCCTTATGGCCCAGGGTAACACTCCACTCCTTCAGTCTCCCACTGTTGAACTAAGCTCCAGTAGGAGAGCTCTGAGGGGCTCTGGCAGATAACAAGAGATCACCATTGTTCCCCCCACAGCACCACTTACTTCTCACAGTTCTCACAGTCTCACAGTGGAGGGAGGAGAGATTGTAAATTATCCTGAGAAGTACAGATATGGGCAAAAATATTTTATTAACTGTGCTATATAAGAAGGACCAATCTATCTATTCCTGAACAGATAACATCTGGAGATGAACAGGCTTACAGTAGATGTTTTTAATTGTAGGATTACCTTAAAATAGACAAGTCATACAGTCAAACGGGCTTGTGATAAATCTTCCAGCCTACCAAAAGAAAACATTTAAACAATCATGACATTTGTCTGCACAGTTTTAAAGACACCAAATTCCAGATGCAGTGTATTTTATAGTTTAAGAAGTAAAGTCAAGCTTTTTGGTATACCTCTAAAAGGCTTTTAAAGAGGAAAATCATGGTTAGCCATGTTAGCAACATATACCTTTCAATGTACTTAGAAACATTCTTATGTATTTTTAACACTTCAGGCCAGTTCTACTTTTGTACACCACTACCCTTGTTCTACGTTTGGAAAATTAGGGGCTGGGCTAATGACTAAACCCTGCATGTCATTATTTGTTGATCCATGGTACTTGAGTCCATGAGTCCCGTGGTAGTTGAGTCTCTTAAAACAAGCATAATGGCATTATTAGTAATTTCCCAAAATGTTTTTCTCCATAATGGTAAAAATCCTTATTTCTTTTCTTTTTTCATCTGTTTTCCAATTTCAGTGGTTCAGCTGTTAATATGTCAAAGGGTGTTTTAATGTCTTCTATGTTTTTGTGAACACATTTTAAATAGTGATATTTACTTGCTATTCTAAAGCACTGTGCTTTAATATACAGTATAGGTCATTCAGTGTTATGGGTAGGAAAGAATAACAGAACATAATTAATTGAGGTATTGGACTCAAACTCAAATGAGAGATGCTTGTGCATTTGCATGTCCAAAAATCAAAGAAGACTTTGATTTGGTGCTGTTTAGGGTGTTGGATGCCAGATACTATTAACATGTCTCATTTCTATCACAAACTCACATATGCCAATTATTTCCACAGTTTGAAACGAACATCTTGTTCATTCCTGATTGACACAGTAAAGCCACATCGGTTAGGCCCAACACTTCCTATACTGCCAGAAGTTTCATTAGATAGAAAAGTCAGATCCCTTCCCAGATGTCCACTGGACATGAAGGCCTGGTAAACGTAACAGTTGTAGATTTTTCAGTGGAGGAGCACGTCTCCACGTACGGAGACGACGCTTTTTCAGAAGTCTAACTAAACATCAATGGGGGCTGTCGTCTAAGACTATTGATTAAACTCCTGTGAGCAGGCAGCGAGGGGTTCCCATGGTAACAGGTACGTTGTCTTCTGGGCAACAGGAAGCAGTGAGCAGAGGGGCTATTAATAGACCTTACAAGCAGGCGGTGATACCGTGGCCCTTGTCGGATAGAAAGCACATGCTGTTTGTTCTCCTGCGTAAATATCATGTAGACGTTAGATGTGTCACACTACAAGGCTTCCTGCCTACATCTTTAGCAGAGTCTTGAATCAATTGGTGCTTTGTTGTTTTTCTAATATTCAAGTGTCCTTAAGTAACATTAGCATGTATTACCATAATACGGCATCTCTGCACTCTAATGCGCTAAGAATTTCTAAGTTACCTTTTTTTTTTTACTTGTAGAACATAACCAGAAATCAACCATTTCTCTCTTTTGTTGCTGCTGAGACCATTACCTATGCTATTGTGACTTCCAGAATTGACTAATGTAACGCGGGGCTATATGGACTTCCTGATTGGGTTTTGAACAGGCTACAACACGTGCTGGATTCAGCTGCGAGGGTGTTAATGCACACTAGGGACACTTGGAGCATATTAGTTTGATTCTTCAACATCGTCGCTGGCTCCCAGTACTGTATCGCATTCAGTGCAAACAGTTTGTTTTGGTTTTTTAAATCTATGAATTTGCCCTGTGCTGTATTGAAAGTTTGCTGCAAGCATGCTCTCCAGCTCGGAGTGTTCGCTCCAGTAATATTCTTCTGCTGAGAATTCTCTCCTCTTCTCTGGTAACAGAGAATTTTGTCTTGATGGCCCTATGCTGTGGCATACCCCCCCTTTTAAGTTACATCCTCTTTAGCATGTCAAAGCTAGTCTCCAAACCTACCTCTTCCAGTTTGCCTTTGCCTGTGGGTGAGATCAAATTGAGATTTTTAAAAATTCTGTTTCAGTTGTTTTATTTTTTTTTCCTCTTACTCTTGTAGAGTGTCCTTGGGTGTCTAGAAAGGTTCTTATCAAATAATAGTTATGATTATTATTAATTGGCAGAGGATGAGCAGGACTGGTTGGCCTGTCATATCACATTGCATAAATGTTTAACAATGTGTTTCAGCTCATGTTAAATTAATGCAATTTACTCAAATTCTTTTGTTCATTATCCATGACATACAATTTTCCATTCACAATAAAATGTGCATTTTTACCTTTTTCTGAGAACCTTAGAATGAGTGAAACATCAGGCACTTCAAACTATACACTGACCTGTGGAAAATCATACAAGAAACTATTTCTTATAATAAACTTATATTTATTGTTCCCAATAAAACCATTAGTCCAAATCATAAGCATGCTATGTTGTAAGCCAAAAGGTTTAGAGCCATTTTGTGCATTGAGTAATTCGGTGTAAGTTCCATCTGTATGGTTGTGTCAGTAGCCCTGTCAGTTTGGAGAGGAGGGTGCATTGTCATCTTCGTGACACAGTATCAGTGCTTTAGAAATTTATGGTCAGGTGCATGACTAGATTAGTAAATCGAATATGATTTATTGATCACCTCAATCCCCTGTGTTCCTTCTCATAAAATACTATCCATTCAGTCCTCATCTCTCCAACCAAATGACATGAATTTGTAGTAGCCTAGCCTTCGTAAGAAGAGATAAAATCCCATTTCTGCCATCACCTCCAGGTAATGGCTTTGCTTTTGGGATAAATCACGTTTATATTTCACTGGGTCCTTGCACTGTGCCCTCATAATGTTTTTATGTGTTTGCTCTCAAAGATAGCCTTTCATTTCATTAAAATAGAGGCCTAGGATTTAGCTGGCCACTGTTTGCACATACGTTACATGTCTGTATTAAACCACAGAGGTTCGTCTGAAAGGTATGGTATATCTTATATACCCAAGGATTCTCAAATAAATCCCCCTTCAATTTCAACAACTTCAAATGAATATTGAAAGTAAACACCATTGACAGTTTAACACCATTGGACAGGTGAGACAGGAACAGGAGCAGAGGGTTATTCAATAAACTGGTGAATGTGAACGGATGAGTGGTTGTGATTTGTGATCGGTGGATCTTTTGTTGACTGACAAGGGGGGGGGGGGGGGTGTGATAATACAATATAATAAAATATAAATGGAACATGAAATATTTAAACTGCTTATTTAGATCACTCGCTTCATTCTTTCTTTCCTAAAGGGGAAATGTGCTTTCCAGCAATTCCTCTAGCGTTTCAGAAAATCCAGTGCTGGTTCCATCACATTGTCATTCAGAAATCCCTGACCGCACACTTAATGAGCACATCTCCAGTTAGAGAAGCACTCTCGCACATATTTTACATAAATTTCCATCTCTTCACCCATGCAGGTATTGGCTCCATGACCGTGCCAGTGTATATTGCCGAGTCTTCACCCCCACATCTGAGAGGACGGCTGGTCACCATCAACGCGCTCTTCGTCACAGCAGGCCAGTTCGTAGCCAGCCTCATTGATGGGGCCTTTAGCTACGTACACCACGGAGGCTGGAGGTTTGGGCTCTTCAGATATTCAGTGATTGGAGCAGTTACTGTCTCGCTTGCTCTGTGCTAGAGCCAGTTCTCTTGGGTTGTATGTGTGGAATATTGTATAGGTGGGAAGTAGTGGCTGATCTCAGGTCAGACGGGGCTGCTTTTGGATGAATCTTATTCATTTATGACTTCTAATACTTCCTGTCTGGTTTTCTTAATTTCATCTTTGCATGCAACTTCACACTCTCTCTCTCTCTCTCTCTCTCTCTCTTACCCCTCTTCCCCATAACCTCTCTTACCCCTCCTCCTCTCAGATATTATATTGGAGTGCTTCAGGTGATTAACTGAAAAATTACATTCAAGTTGAATCAGTTTTAGGAGCCACTGTAATTTAAAATTATTACCAACTAAATATGCAATTTAACCAACTAAATATGTAATTTCTTTTCCATATGCCACATTTTTTGAACAGTTTCAGAAGTAACTCCAAAGCATAGTAGCTTATGTACTTCTCTGAACACAGTGCTTTTAAAAAAAATAAGTCCCATTTGAATTAACATTACCAACAAATGCCTGTTTTAGTGGCTGAACGTTGAAATGAATCATGACTTTACAAATGCCTCTTATTGTCAATGTTTTATATGGTAATCTACATGATTTTAGGGTATGCCTTATTTAGAGGAGAAGGAAAATGAAATACCTTGAAAGATCCTCTTAGAAAATAATTACCATCTTGTTGGCCAGAGTGAGTGTTATGTTCTTTATCCAACATTGCTTTGAAGTTATGCTACGTATGTATTTAAATTTCACTTAAAAATTGAAGTTATGCTACGTATGTATTTAAATTTCACTTAAAAATACGATGCACTTCCAGCGTTGGCGGATTAAGTACACAAATCATGTGATACATGCTGCACAAACTGCTAAAGTGAAATGCAGAATGCAGAATATAGTTTAGTGAAAGTGGAAACGTTTTAAGAAAGAGCAAACGAGAGAGCTGCACACAGATGAAATTCCCCCCTCTTACCCACATGACCCAACCCATTACCTCGCAGTCCTGAATACTTCATCCCCATCTTCATGTTCCTCATCAGTGTTCCCTCCTTTCCAAATATGTAATTTCTCTGTGACGGGCAGGGAGTGCGAACGAAAAAGGAAGCAAGTCTCAGGGAAAAAGGAGGGATTAATGTATAACGTGCGCAAACCAAAAACCCGTGACACGATCCGAATTAAGGATATAATGACCAGCGGTCAACTGGTACAAAGACAAGACATATATAGACAAATAAACGACCGTCAGGTGAGGCGGATCATAGGCCCCGCCCACCTGAGGGACAAACACAACACAACAAGACAACTGCCACTGTATACGGAGGCGATCAGTAGGGGGCCCGCCGTCCCGTGACATTCTCATCATATAAATGATTTTGTATATTTGTGTTCATAAGCATTAGAACTATAATAGTATGTAAATATTATTCACAGTATTGCAAAAGTGTAAATATTTGTCTTTAAACAATTTTTTTTAAACTTTGCCAGACTATTCAGTGAGAGATGTATTTTCTCACAATTTCAACCAAATACATGAAGATCTACTGTTGTTCAAAGCTGCAGACATGTAGAAATGCATGCAGTATGTGTGCAGGTAGTACATTCACTATCATGCATACAGTTAGCGCATTCAACTTATGATAGAATTCAATACTGCTATAGTCAGCTGAACCTTTGGCAAACCTAAATATAATGCCTAGTGTCAGACAGCCTGTATGTTTCCAGACATCAATTTTGACATTAGTCATTTTTTTTCAGAATGTAATTGGTCACGTATTGATGAATAAGTGAGTGAATGTCCTCCTTAGAGTCGAATTTCTAATATCAGATGTGAGATTTGCTAATGTGATTGACAAGCCTTTCATAAAACTCACTTACTCAAAACTCCTCAGTGCAGAAGCTGTAGATATTTTGGCTTGATATGGAAGTCACATCACACTCCATCACCACAGTGGTTACAGACATTTGATTCCAGTTGAATACTGTAAATCTGATCCCCATTCCAGTTGTTAGTACAGGAGTATTTAACATTTCGCTCCTCTACCCCTTAGGTTACAACTGTAGAACACTTGAAAAAACAACTTAAGTGCAGTAATACATTTTTAGTGGTGTAATGATGCAATCTGCACATGATACTGGATTCTCGATACTGGATTCATGGTTATATTTTCTCATGCTATTTGAAACTAAATCAAAAAACTTTTTCTGAAGTGTAGAAACAGTGCAAATAAATCACATTTTTGTTTACATTTTTTAAATAAAAAATAATATCTTTATTCCCTTGCAATAAAAAAAAAAACATTTACAAGTGTAAACAAAATGTAGCTTCACTATATATTAAATAATTGTGCAATTAATTGAAAATACAAAGAAAACTGATATCAAATGTGTTGGTTTATAACGTGATATTGTATTAAAATGTCCTATTGTAACAGCTGTGCCATAGGCCAAGACCTTTAATGTTCAAGCAAGGCAACTGCATTAGATGGCATAATAACCAGAACTCCATATTATTTATTGCCACGATGTACATTTCTGCATCGCGATAAATTGGGTCATGATGCATAATTACACCCCTATAAAATGACATATCCTATGTTACTGTTTACTACTGCCTCCAATAATGTTTTATCTAATGTTTTAGCCTACATGTGACTATTTTGGATGTTATACCTGTAGCTTATCCCATATGAATCAGCCAGAGAAATCCCTTACAAATTACTCGACCTCACCTGGGCTTTACCAGCTGGAACAGAACCTTCTTATGAGGGAATATAAATCCCTTAGAAGGGTCTGGCTCTAACCCTGGTGAGCTTTCCCTTGTGTGTGTGTGTTGTGTGTGTGTGTTGTGTGTGTGTGTTGGCACTCCTTCCCTCGTAGTGAAGCCAGATCGAGGCTGCCATGCTTTGCGGTGAACGGATGAGTCGTGCGCTAACAGGTCCCCCTAGACGGGGGGGTCACAACTTGGAGTGTGTTGTACATATCAACCAGAGAAGCTGGGTATCTCGGAGCATGGGAGTTCTCCCATAGTGGAAGTAGCCATGCTACATCAGTACCCCAGTGTCATAACCCTGGCCAATGATAATGCCTGCAACGACAAACATGGATATATAGGCTACATCTGTATCTCATACACAAACACACACACACACACACACACACACACACAAATGGTGTATAAGACATGAAGTTCTGCCCATTACTCTGAAGTAATCTCAGGTGTATTACAGGATTGGTAAGTGTTTAGTGGCGAACGATATACACCTGCATTCCTCTCCTTTAACTCTAGTTTTCACCGTGGGAGAGGAATACATATCACACGAGATCAACCTTATCCGAACACCGCCCGTGGTTTATCAGCTCCGTCTACATCTCAATCCAGCACAAAGCCCCCACATCATGGGGGATTTACTGCTTATCTGGAGCCCAAAAAGAAGAGGGAGAGTGTGTGTGGGGGGGGGGGGGGGGGGGGTTGAAGTCTCAGTTCCTTGTGGAAACATTCCAGTTGCGAACACCACATTGCTCTCTTGTTACAAATGATGATGGTCTGCTGGATCTCAGTAGAATTTACACAGAAATTATTCTTTTTTTTATTGGTTTGATTAACTCCTGAAGTGAATATTGCACCTCCAATAATATTGGAATGCAGTTCTAATTATAATTTATTTAGATTAATAAAGCAGATGCTTATGGATTGTTGCACAACAGATGCTTTGGTTTCTGTCTAACGTTATCTTTAGTTTAATTGGTGTTTAATTAAGTGATGACTTGTTGGCGAAGTAGTGTTGAACTGTGATTGGCCAATATAAATGAAATGATGTTGTGTTTTTAAATTGTACCTACTCTACACAGACTATTTTTGGTATGCACTCTACATAAACGTTCCATGTACCAACTCTAGACGTGTCAATTCAATGAGTTTCTTTGAACACTGGATACTGGGTGCTCATTATGCTCTCTGCCAACAGTGGGTGCAATGAATTGTTTGTTGAATCTGTTTAGAGTGGTACTTCTGTGGACGACTGCAATTACAGGATTCATCAGAAATTACAGCCTTATTAGTGAACTCTTATTGGTGCCAAAGGTATGATAAACTGTATAAGATTACAGAGAAATGTAGGTTCTACAGAACAGATTTGGCGATTAACTTCCTGGTGAACTCAAAACAATTTTATTTGACTTTTAAAAGAGATCCTAAATGAACGATTTCCTGTGGGAGCGTGTCTCTTTCTGGGCAATGTACATCATGATTCATGACTTGGAACTATCTCCTCCTTCTCAGTCTCTCTCTCTCTCTCTCTCTCTCTCTCTCTCTCTCTCTCTCTCTCTCTCTCTCTCTCTCTCTCTCTCTTGGTCTCGGTGCAGGTACATGCTGGGTTTGTCAGCAGTGCCTGCTCTTGTACAGTTCCTGGGTTTCCTCTTCCTGCCAGAGAGCCCACGCTGGCTTATTCAGAAGGGTCTGACCCAGAAGGCCCGGCGGGTGCTGAGTCAGATCCGCGGCAGCCAGAACATCGATGAAGAGTACGACAGCATCAAGAGCAGCATCGAGGAAGAGGAGAAGGACTGTGGCGGAGGTGAGAAACGTGCGTGTGCGTAACACGCACACACACACATACACAGACACTTGTACAATTTTTCCCCCAAATCACTCCATTCCAAGTTCTGAACCAGTTAAGCCATGCTTGTGATGTTCTTCAAGTGCTCTCTCCTGAACACACGAACCGTTTTCCTGGTTTGATCATATGTCAAAGCAAAGGGTTAAAGCAAAAGGGGGTCATGCAGGAAGGGCAGAAAGATCGAGAAATCGAACAGGGCCCGTGCACACCTGGGCCTGAAGCAGGGTTCAGTGGTGACGGAGCTATTCACCCTCAACCCCATCCTCACAGGAGGCCACGTGCTGCTGGTTTTACATTACACTCCCCTCAGTACACTGAGACACAGAGCTCCTGCATCCAGGCCTGGATGATCGGCCTCCGACAGAGGGACACACGATATGCATCTTTTCAGTACAACATCAAGACTGGCTTAAGATAAACCCAGAGCAACAAACAAGGGCAAGAACAACACGGAGAACTCTTCACCTGTTTGAGTCAAACGCCGTCATAACGAAACACCCTGGAGACGATAAATCAGGCTTTTTTCACTAATATCAACGAATGGCGTCTGATTAAATAACGGAGCGGCACGCCGCCTTGAGCGTTTCGATCAAGCCGAACACAGACGTGACTTTGTACAATGGGCTGCTGATAAGTTGGCCAATTGCTCGCAATCTTGTGTTCCATCCCAGTCTAAACCCATCACATCGTGCACACTGCAGCCCTGACAGCTGTCTGGCAAATGGATCCGATTGTGTGCGGCGCAGACCTGATTTGAGCGCAGCACTTTGAAACAAGGACGATTTGACTGTCTCGAAGACCAGACCAGACTCCAAAGCTCTTCCACTCTCAACTGATGAGGAAACTGTAAGCCAAAGACCCGGGGGGCATGAGACACAGACACTTACACACACACGCGCCGTGGAGACAGTGACAGATACACCTCACATCTCGTATGTGTAACGCCAGTGGCCGTTTGGATTAAATCTCCACCCAGCGTCTGCCTAGGAGTGTGTGTCAAACCTACCCACACCTGCAATTGCAAGTCTGCTGTTTTCTTCTTATCTAAAGGTACAATTACATGTCCAGAGAAAAATATGATGTCGTGTATGTCAAAACTGAATATTCTCACATAAGTTAGAATGTGATTTTAGTTTGACATGGGGACCTCCTTGCTGGGAAATGCTCCTTAAAGTATAGCACACAGTGATGTATGTAGGTGGCAGAGTTGCCAAGGTGAACAAAATATGTATAAATAAAATATGTATAAAACATTAATCAACATTAATTATCAATGCCAATTTTGGCTTTTTAATCACATAATATAGTTCCCCTTCTTCTCCCCTGGAAGTGTAATTACTAGGTTTGCTTGAAGTTGCAGTTGAGAGCATCTTTGACATTAGGGCCCAAGATAGTGTAGACATGCCCAATGGAAAATAGAGAGAAAGAGAGAGAGAAAGAAAGAGAGGGAGGGAGGGGTGGCAAAAGGGTGATATAAAAGCCAAGACTGGAAAGGACTGTTTTCCTGCTTTCCTTATCTTCTATGATGAGAACTCAATTACCGGTCTAGAATCAATGGCACAAACACAGTTAATCACAGTTACTCATTTTCAGATCGCAGTTAAAGCATCTTTAAATAGGTTCTATAAAGATACATTTGAAGAATGAATTTACAGTGTCTGTAAATTGGTTTGGCAAAACGGAAGGCAATCTCCCATTGGAGGAGACAGGCTCTGTGCCTTATTTTGGCTGATATAATTTAGCGTCATAAACAATCTTCATCTGGGTGATGATTCATTTCATGGGCATCTGATCTCTTTGTGGTTTAATGATAGAGTCTATTTATATTTTTGATGAATATAGCATCTAAATTCTGGCCCTTATATTTATTTACCACCAGTCAAGAAGCACTTTTGAAGCTTGCATAGTGAAACACAGCGACTGAAGAGATTGTATTAGACATTGTTCATGATTTAATGTATTAGGCAATATTAAAGATTGTTTTCATAGGGAATTAATAGGAATTAGTGAAATTAGAGTGCATAGTCTGATGACACTGGTTTTCAGTCTTCTTATGTTGAGTTTATGGGAATGTAAACCCTGCGTGTGGTGTGCATTCTGTTTACTCAAACAACAAGCTTTGCATTTCACACCTTTCTAATAACCTAATAACCTCACGCTGCCTTCACCAACATCATCATTCTTTCTCTGGAAACATTTGATAGTTTTACTTAGAACTTGCTGTAATTGAAAATTAAGATGTGGGAAACATGCTCTTCTAATCCATTTCAGCTAATCTAATTTAATCTTGTTTAAGATTATTGTTTTCTGATATGCTTTTCTTCTATTTACCCAAGAGAGGAAAACATGTTTTTTAAGAACATATGCCTTGTTTCCTGTTTGCATCTTTTTGTTTTTTTTTTTTTTAGATTATTTTTTTCTCATGACGCACAACTTGTCCTCTTCGGTAGATTACAGGAAGGGGCACTAGTAAAAAATAATCAAGCATTTTTATACTTTTGTCTATTAACTTCCCACCAATGGTTGCAAATAAAATGCCAAGGCTAATCACCAGTTTACTAGAAACATCTACTTTGTACTGACACTAACTGAATGCTGCATTGGGTGCTGCTGTATTATAGGTACGTTGTATGGGTGTCTAAGTCCTACCCTGTAGTGCTACATATAGCATGGTAGTGGGTGTTGTGTGCTAGTGGGAGTGTATCAAGGAAAGTCAAACTCAAATATATTTATATTGCACTTTACACAACAGCCACTGTCAAAAAGCGGCTTTACAGACGTCTGAGTCCAAGCCCCGAGTGAGTAAGCCAAAAGAAACGATGTAAACGTACAAACTTCTTAAGAGCAAAGAGCAAACCTAGAGATAGATAAATGATGATGATGATGAAGAATCAAAGGAGGAGCCCATCCTCATCTGATCAAAACTAGGCACAACAACAGCAACAGTGTAAATAATGTAAGACCAAATAAGTAATAAGGAGAAGTGGGCAATGGAAGACTACGTTTGATAGGTGTAGGGTGTCTGAAACCCACCTGCTGCAGGAACGGCCCAGGAACGTCTGTCCAGGGCTCTGGAGAAGTGGGAGGCTGGGGTGGAGATGGAAGCAGACACAGTAGCTGAGACAAGTGGAGGCCCAGCACCAACACGGGGAGTAGATGTACCTTCTCAGAGAGGGTACATTATTAGACATACTCAAACAGTGATGAACAGATGTGAACATCTCAACATCTCAACATCCCAGTTTATGCTAACATTTAGTGCCACAAACCCTAGAGATGTAGAGAGGTAATTAATAAAAACGCATGACTAAATGAATACGTTTCTAGGGTTAAATATTGAGACTGAGTCCCCAGATACCAGGAGGTTATTCCATAGTGTAACCCCACCCTTGCGTCTGTCACTATAAGACAGTGTTGAGTATCACCTAAGAACCAAGGGTTGGCTTCACATGTAGGTTCAATGAGGAGACTGCTGTGAGTTACCTGCCTAATTACTGAATTAGGCCTGTAAGGTCCACCACAAATACCATACATACGCAATAGACTGATAACCTGAGAGAAATGTATTGACTTAATAAAGGCATTCGCAACACAATGAAAATTAAATTAAAAAATCAAATTAAGAATGAGTACTGGACAAAAAAGTAAATAAATAAACAAAACAGAATTACCACATCACTTGTATTATCTACCCAATGTTAAATTTGCAATACACAGATATTTGTATAATGACAATGTTTGAATCCTATTTGGCCAATTAAATGTATTTTTTCTTGAAACAAATAAAATGTCTGAGATCTCAGGTATATAAAAAATGAAATAAAATAGTCCCTTCAGTTCAAAAATCACCTGGGGTACCCAAATTCCTACCGCCCTTTTCCACTGTGAATGTCCGAGATGGGTATTGCAATGGAGAAGAATATGAAGATGTGGATTGACTCTTCCCTCCCAAAGGCGAGTGGCAACGGCGAAGATGCAGACTGAAGGAAGCAGAAAATGGCGGAAGAACCGGGAACCCAATCAAAGGACTCAAAAAAAAAACCAGCCGAGAAATCTGTAGCTCAAAAAAAATATCCAAAATCCTACGCTGTCCTATTTGGTCACAGATCGATCACCTTCTCTGGGTCAGCGTCTGATAAATCGCCGAATTCCTAGGTGTGACGAATTCTCAGAACTATTATAAAATTATATTGAACTTTTCTTGCGTTCAGCAACTGCATCCACAATGCGCTGACAGAAGGAAAAGAAAGAAAAACTCACAGACGTCTATCATCCCTATCAATTCGCGCGCTGAATGCCCACGTGACAACCTACAAATCTAAATTAAAGTAGACATTAATATGTACTGCTGGCATCTCTACTCAAATGATTCCCTTTTTTTTCTAAAAATAATGAATTTATATTTAAAGGGCCATGGTCTTTTAAACTACGTAAAGCAATAAAAAAATAAAGCAGAAATAACCTGGGGCTCAGAAAATCCAGGTTACACCCTCCCCCTCTTACTGCATGAGGCCCTGCATGCACACTAAACCCTACAAGAGACTTCATGGGGGGTACTAGACACTGGACCAATGAGATCTTGCAGACTCTCAAAAAATGAACTAAGGGCAAGGATCAAGGGTTTCCCCAGTTCATCATACAGTTGTGAACAAATTTATTCAACCCCCACTGAAATAAAGTGTTTTGGCCAGTTTGACATTGATTTTGATCATTTCAGTCATCTTATTTACAATTATATCAAAGAGGCACTTATAAATTAGACAAACATAACATAATATTTATGATGGAATAACCACAAATGTCTTTACTGTGCTCACATCATTATCAGTTTTATTCAACCCCCTAGTGACATTATTTTTTAGTACTTAGTACAACATCCTTTTCCAGTTATGACAGCTTTCAAGCGTGAAGCATAGCTTGACACAAGTGTCTTGCAGCGACCTATGGGTATCTTAGCCCATTCTTCATGGGCAAAAGCCTCCAGTTCAGTCACATTCTTAGGCTTGCGCACTGCAACTGCCTTCTTTAGGTCCCACCAGAGGTTCTCAATTGGATTTAAGTCTGGTGATTGCGATGGCCACTCTAGAATGTTCCAGCCTTTCATGTTCAACCATGCTCTAGTGGACTTGGATGTGTGCTTCGGATCATTGTCCTGTTGGAAGGTCCAACGTCTCCCAAGCCGCAGGTTTGTGACTGACTCCATCACATTTTCCTCCAAGATCTCCTGGTACTGAAGGGAATTCATGGTACCCTGCACACGTTGAAGCTTTCCTGTACCATTAGAAGCAAAACAGCCCCAAAGCATAATTGACCCCCCGCCATGCTTCACAGTAGGCAAGGTGTTCTTTTGTTCATAAGCCTGGTTCTTCCTTCTCCAAACATAGCGCTGGTCCATTGTCCCAAACAGTTCTAATTTAGTTTCATCTGACCACAGTACACTGTTCCAAAACCTTTGTGGCTTGTCCACATGACTTTTGGCATACTGCAGTCGACTTTTCTTGTTCTTTGGAGTCAGCAAGGGGGTGCGTCTGGGCGTTCTGGCATGGAGGTCTTCGTTATGCAGTGCGCGCCTTATTGTCTGAGCTGAAACTTCAGTGCCCACATCTGACAGGTCTTTTTTCAGTTCCTTAGCAGTCACGCGGGGATTTTTCTCCACATTACGCTTCAGGTAGCGCACAGCAGTCGCGGTCAGGATCTTCTTTCTGCCACGACCAGGTAACGTTTCCACTGTGCCCTTTAACTTGAACTTGTGAATGATACTTCCGATAGTGTCTCTTGGAATATTTAACAACTTCGCAATCTTTTTATATCCATTGCCATTCTTGTGAAGAGCAATAACCTCTTCTCTTGTCTTCTGGGACCATTCTCTTGCCTTCACCATGCTTGGAAACACACCAGTAGATGTCTAGAAGGAGCTGAGTATCACAGTCCTTTTAAATCTGCCTAATTGGTGCTTATCATGCTTGATTGCTGCTCGTTGACATCCACAGATGTTTTCAATACCTGATGGAAAACACTGGAATGAACCTCTGTTCTTAGGAGTGGTAGTCGTAAAGGGGTTGAATAATTGTGTCAATGAAGAAATCACAAAAAGGCCATTTAATACTTTATGACAAAAAAAATTGATGCTATCTTAGTTGCATTTAGTTCTTTAACAAGTCCTTGTAAGATTTCATTATGAACACAATTACAAATGTGCACTGAATTCCATAAAACCCTTCGCAGCATTGGGGGTTGAATAAATTTGATCACAACTGTAGGTGAACTTATGTGGAACACGTCTTTCTCTGCTAGAACGCCTGGGCTCGGGGATGTGCTGTTCTTGAATGACACTTGTGTCCTCTTCAGGTCCTCGAGGGACAAGGTCATGGTCATGCTGCTGATCAGAGGGGACTGCCTCACTTCCCTTATGACCCGGTGTACTGCTTCCACTCCTGTCCCCTTCTGGTGTGTCACACTTGGGAATGTCTACAATGACATACTCCCTGGATTGGGCAAAAGGTGACTCAATCAGTTCGGTGGATTGTTCAGGACTTAACTGTTCAGATGTAAACGAGTGTGGGGTGTTAAAGTTAGGGACATTTGGTTTCAATGGGGTTGGAAATTGTTTCTTGGGTACATATGTTATTTCCTGAATAAAAGGGTCATGAAAAGTAATTTGCGTGGGTGCCTCGAAAATACAATCAACCTCCTCTTCATCTGTAAAATCCCCTTCTGAAACATCACATTCTGCCAAGTGTTTTTTTAGCTTATTCCTTCTCGAACCTACCCTCTTTGCTTTATTTGGCCCTGGCCCCTGCTCTGGAGTTTCCTCAACAGGCAGAAATCCACAGGGCAAAAGCAGGTCTCTGTGGAGAGTTCGATGCGGCCCACTGCCCTTCTCGGGCTTGACAACATACACAGGGCCACCATCGATTTGTTTCAGAACAACGTGAACTGATCGCTCCCACCTGTCGGCCAACTTATGTTTCCCACTAACATTCCTCACCAGGACCCGGTCACCTTCGACTAACTCAGCAGCTCTGACTTTGACATCAAACCGCAGTTTATTCCTTTCCCCTGCTTTCTTTGAGTTTTCAGCCGCCAGAGAGTAGCTCTCATGGAGGTTTCGACGCAAATTCTGCACATATTCTGAATGTGTCTTATGGGTCTCGGTAGGAGGGCCAATGCCCAAGATGAGATCAACTGGAAGGGTCGGCTGCCTGCCGAACATCAACTCGTAAGGGGAGTACCCAGTTGTGTCATTCCTTGTGCAATTGTACGCATGCACAAGGGGTTTGACAAAATCCCTCCAATGTTGTTTGTTCTTTTCCTCCAAGGTTCCGAGCATGCTTAACAGGGTCCTATTAAAGCGCTCCACAGGGTTTCCTTGGGGATGATAGGGTGTAGTACGCACCTTCTCTGCCCCAATCAGCAAACACAGCTCTTTGATTGTGTGGGATTCAAAATCCCTTCCCTGGTCACTGTGAAGGCGACTAGGAAACCCATAGTGGACAAGGAAGTTTTCCCACAGGGCCTTAGCAACCGTCCTGGCCTTCTGGTCCTTAGTTGGCACTGCCACAGCAAACTTTGTGAAATGGTCAGTTATGACCAGAATGTTCCTCATATCATGGCTGTCAGGCTCAAGGGACAGGTAGTCCATGCAAACCAACTGTAATGGGTAAGTTGTTTTAATGTTGACCATCGGTGCTGCTCTCTGCGGTTGAGCTTTCCTCCTGAAACATCTTTCACAGGTTTGGCACTTCTTGTCAATGGATTCCTTCATCCTTGGCCAATAAAATCTGGCTCTAGCCAGACTTAGCACACGCTCAGGTCCTAGATGACCAACTTCATCGTGTAGCCCATGAAGAGCTCTGTCTCTATATTGCGCCGGCAACACGAGCTGATAGACCACGTCTCCTCGATCAAGACACTTCCTATGGAGGATGCCATCCCTAAGTTCAAGCCTTTTCCACTCTCTAAGGAGCAACTTGACCTCTTGCGGCTCTGCGCTTACAGCTTTGAAGCTGGGCTTTTGTGCACCGCCCATTAAGGTGATGACCTTCTGAATTGATGGGTCCTCCCTCTGTGCCTTATACCAGCATTCCTTTGTCATGCCAGGCAGGGTTGTTTGGCCTTGGCCAGTAAACATTTCAGGCACAGACGAAGCATCTGTGGCAAGCGACTCTGCAAGAACAGGGAGCTGCAGTGAGATGACTGTATGACGTAGACAGAGGGCAGGAATTACATCTGTGGGGATCTCCCTTTTCTCCCCCTCTAAAATGCGCTTCGCCATTGCCTCAATCCTCTCCTTCTCCTGTAGGAAGTCCTCGTCATCTTGAGGTGGGGCCTGTGGACGTCGAGACAGACCATCTGCATCACTGTTACTATGTCCTGCTCGATACTTGATATTGAACCTGTATGTCGACAGGGCAGCCAACCAACGGTGTCCTGCCGCATCGAGCTTAGCAGAGGTAAGGACATAAGTGAGCGGATTATTATCTGTCAGGACAGTGAAATCAGTACCGTAGAGGTAATCATTAAACTTTTCACAGATTGCCCACTTTAGAGCCAGGTACTCTAGCTTGTGAGCTGGATAATTTCGCTCACTCTTTGACAAGCCTCTACTGGCATAGGCTATCACGCGGAGCTTTCCACCTTGCTCTTGATAAAGAGCAGCTCCCAGACCCTCACGGCAAGCATCCGTGTGCAGCACGTATGGAAGCTTGGGGTTGGCAAAGGCTAGGACCGGAGCAGATGTTAACTTGTCAATAAGTGTTCTGAAAGCAGACTCACACTCAGGTGTCCACTCTGCACTGAAGGGAGAGCGAGGATGGACACAGCTCTTTGGCCGGTCCCTCTTGTAGACTTTTACCTCTCTTCTTGGCTGGATAATATCCAACAGTGAGAGAGTTGAAGGGCTTGGCGATTTTAGAATAGCCCTCCACAAAACGCCTATAATAACCTGCAAAGCCCAAAAAACGCTTTAGTTCTTCTCTATTCACAGGACGAGGCCAGTCCTTGAGAGCAGAAATTTTTCCTGGATCAGTGTGGACCCCTTGGGCATCCACCACGTGACCAAGGTACTTTACTGATGACTTAAAGAACTGGCACTTCTCAGGTGACAATCTTAGGCCATAGTCCTTGAGTCGGTGTAGTATCTTCATGAGTCTCTCCTCATGCTCCTCAAGGGTTTCTGAAAAGACTATAAGGTCATCTAAGAACACAAAAACCTCACTCAGATGCAAGTCTCCAACGCACTTTTCCATGAGGCGTTGGAAGGTGCTCGGAGCATTGGTCACACCCTGCGGCATGCGGTTGAATTCATAGAAGCCCAAAGGACATGTAAATGCTGTTTTTGGTTTGTCCTCCTCTGCCATCTCCACCTGATAATACCCTGACCTGAGATCCATCACTGAGAACCACTTTGCCCCACTCAATGCCGAGAACGTCTCCTCAATATTGGGGAGGGCATATGCATCTTTTATAGTGCGGGTATTCAGCTTCCTATAATCGATACACAGCCTAATCTTCCCATTTCTCTTCCTTACTAACACCACTGGTGAGGCGAAGGGACTCTCTGACTCACGTATGATTCCAGCATCAAGGAGCTCTCTGAGGTGCTGTTTCACAGCCTCCCTATCACTGGGATGTATGGGCCTCGGGCGCTCCTTAAAAGGCGTTGGGTCCTGCAAGCGTATACGGTGTTTCACAGCAGTTGTATGACCCAAGGAGAGCTCATCAGCAGCAAAGACCTCTGGGATTGAATTTAGCAGGTCTGAAATTTGTCGTTTCCATTCCTCAGGCATAGGGGAGTCATCAAGATTGAACGCAAACTGCTCACCTGGAGTCTGAGAATTAGTGGCAACACACTGCATGGAGTTTAGGGGCATTGCACTCTGAGCAGCAGATATCTCACCAATGACACACCTCGGAGGCAGAGTGACATTGTGGTCTGTTATGTTTCTAAAAGTAACAGGAATCTTGCTGGAGGCCTTACAGGTGATGTTTATAAGTGCACACTCAAGGAATAGCCCACCTGGTATGGAAAAAGATCCAGGGGGTTCAAGGACAAAACACGTGCTTGGATGCTCGTTCCCAACCCTGACATCCCCAACCACACATAGCTTATGCCCTGCTGGGATGGTGACGGGATTTCTCCCATGCAACTTCACAGGATGAGGTTGATTTAGACTTTTGCACATTTTGGCAACATAATGAAAGAGCAAAACGAACTGGTCTGACCTCCTCTGGAGGCTCGGCCTGTCATGATTCATCCCACGCTGATAAAGTTGCAGCAGAACATTTGTGCCAACCAGCATTGGGACTTGGCTGTTAAACTGGCACTCGGGGACAACAAGCGCTAGGGTAGTTAGCCGCTCCTCCGTACCAGTAACACCATGTGGGAAAGTTAGTGGGATCTCAATATAGCCCAAATACGGTACAGATTGACCCCCAGCCCCCTCAATCTCGAGCAGATGACAGATGGGCTGGATAGGAAAGGACAACAGATATCTGGAACAGAAAGTCTCTGAGACGGTTGTGACCTGGGACCCGGTATCAAGAATGGCTCGGCACTCTATGTCCCCTATGGAGACTGTAGAGACACAGCGAGGGCCGATCAATCCGGAAGGTAAGGCATTGGGAGATTCATTACCGCTCCCAGAGGCTTCAGTTTCAATTTCCACACTGTGGATCATCGCTGCGGGACTTGTCTGATTGACGTCCTCAGCTCCCGCTCGTCCCACTGCAGGAGCCTCTACAAGTTTAAAGATGATCCGGCGCCTCCTTGTCGTGCCCAAAACCTGTTACGTTTATCTCGGAGCTCTGCATTCTTTTTACGAACAAGGCCAGGGTTAGGTTCATTGGTGCATTTTACGGCAATGTGGCCATCTTCTCCGCACTTAAAGCAGAACCATGGTTTTGGCTGAGTGGGAGTTTGGGGTGTCGAAGGACTTGTGACATGGCCAGCTAAACTTTCACCTCGTAAGGGTGCTTCCTTCTTTGGTGAATCACTCAGGGGCTCTTCACGCTTAAAATCTTTAGTCTCCTTGTGTATTAGCTGTGCAACTTGTTTCCGAAGTTCTGCAACTTCCCTTTCAATCTTGGAACTTACATCAGGCTTTGTGGGAATTATGGCAATAGGTTCCTCATCAAACACTGGTAGACTCAAGACTGAGTGAACATGTGCTGCAGCTTTTGTACTTCCCAGATGCTTTTTCATTCGGTCCATCTTGGCAGCCCGCCGATCCTCCTCTGTTCTCAATAGCAACAGTAATTCTGGAAAAGACGGGGGACTAGTTTTCCTGTGCTCTAGTTGGAGGCCAATGATCAAACTCTGGTCCCAACATCCTCTGCAAAACTGCCTGAGTAAATACTTGTCTGATTCACCAGGTGAAACCCCCCCTCTAGAGATGGCTTTGGTAAGAAGCGTTTGGAGACGGTTCAGGTAGATAGAGGGCTTCTCCCCGGAATTCTGGTTTGAACCCAAAAATGTTGCAAAGAGCTCTTCACCATCCTCTACCACCCCAAAAGCAGATTCAAGCTGAACGAGGTAAGCTTCAGGTGGTGCATTTGTTCCAAGTGGCTTGACCACATCAGCTGCAGGGCTGAGCAGACTCTCCAAAATCCTTCTCACCTTTTGGGAATCCGATAGTGAAACATCCTTGAGGAGAAGGTCTACCTGGGTGCGCCAGGCATCATAGTCAACCTCGCCATTTGGCTTGGGAAACCGCCCAGAAAAGGTTCTGACTCTGCTCTGACTAAAGTTAGATGGTGAAGCTTCATTACGAATGAAATGCTCAACAATAACTTTCTGGACTTGAGGTGGGTTGATGGCACTTGCATTCAGAAATGGAGAGCTTGTAGGGGAGCTGAGACAGGGAGCATTAGGAGCTGGATCAGAACGGCTTGGCTCAGCATTGTCAGGGTGATCCCCATCAGTTGTTCTATTGTCGCTACTGGGTGTAGGAGTATCTGACAACTGGAGGTGAGTATCAGGGCTCGGGAGGGGGGCAGCGTCAGGTTGGACTGGTCCTAACTCCCGCTGAAGCATATGCCAAAAACCAGCTTTACTTCTCCCAGCGAGAGTGCTCAGTTCGGCTAAACATCTCTGGGCTAACTCTCTACCAAGCTCCTCTCGACACATCTCGCGAATGGTTTTAACATGCCAGGTAATGTTGGGATCACCAGGGCTAGGTACCTGGCCAAGGTTTGCAGGATCGAGCCTCAAAATTGACCGTTCTGATGAATACTCTACAAGGGCTCTGGCCCTCGGCTGATCTGGCACGTCAGGAACCCTGACTATTTTTTTTACATCTCCATTAACCTTAAAGAAGTCGATTATCTCACCATCGGTGTACTGTTCATCTATGCCTGTAATGTAAAGGCTACTAGGTCCATGTACATCAAACTGGTTGCACAGATCCATTTTATCAGGTGTTAAGGTTTAACAATGGTTTGGGTCTATCTCAATAATATTTTGACAATGGGTTGAGTCTAAGCTCCTGCTGTGTTCCTGCACATCAATTTTTTTTTAATTATTATTAATTAATTAATTATTATTTTTTATTTTTTTATTTTTTGAAAAAATCTATTTGGGGTGGGACCTAGCTTAACTGCAGCAGTCTCCTGGCTGGCTCGCCACTTTGTAACCCCACCCTTGCGTCTGTCACTATAAGACAGTGTTGAGTATCACCTAAGAACCAAGGGTTGGCTTCACATGTAGGTTCAATGAGGAGACTGCTGTGAGTTACCTGCCTAATTACTGAATTAGGCCTGTAAGGTCCACCACAAATACCATACATACGCAATAGACTGATAACCTGAGAGAAATGTATTGACTTAATAAAGGCATTCGCAACACAATGAAAATTAAATTAAAAAATCAAATTAAGAATGAGTACTGGACAAAAAAGTAAATAAATAAACAAAACAGAATTACCACATCACTTGTATTATCTACCCAATGTTAAATTTGCAATACACAGATATTTGTATAATGACAATGTTTGAATCCTATTTGGCCAATTAAATGTATTTTTTCTTGAAACAAATAAAATGTCTGAGATCTCAGGTATATAAAAAATGAAATAAAATAGTCCCTTCAGTTCAAAAATCACCTGGGGTACCCAAATTCCTACCGCCCTTTTCCACTGTGAATGTCCGAGATGGGTATTGCAATGGAGAAGAATATGAAGATGTGGATTGACTCTTCCCTCCCAAAGGCGAGTGGCAACGGCGAAGATGCAGATTGAAGGAAGCAGAAAATGGCGGAAGAACCGGGAACCCAATCAAAGGACTAAAAAAAAACCAGCCGAGAAATCTGTAGCTCAAAAAAAATATCCAAAATCCTACGCTGTCCTATTTGGTCACAGATCGATCACCTTCTCTGGGTCAGCGTCTGATAAATCGTCGAATTCCTAGGTGTGACGAATTCTCAGAACTATTATAAAATTATATTGAACTTTTCTTGCGTTCAGCAACTGCATCCACAATGCGCTGACAGAAGGAAAAGAAAGAAAAACTCACAGACGTCTATCATCCCTATCAATTCGCGCGCTGAATGCCCACGTGACAACCTACAAATCTAAATTAAAGTAGACATTAATATGTACTGCTGGCATCTCTACTCAAATGATTCCTTTTTTTTCTAAAAATAATGAATTTATATTTAAAGGGCCATGGTCTTTTAAACTACGTAAAGCAATAAAAAAAATAAAGCAGAAATAACCTGGGGCTCAGAAAATCCAGGTTACAATAGCATGAGAGCTTTAAAGGAAAAGTCCCTCTCCCATCAGTCCTTCTCTTTATTCTGTAGTAGGTACTAAAAAGAGCCTGTTCTTTTAGATCTACACATGGCAGACCATAATGCACAAAAGGATCTTTAAGGTGGCAGCAAGATCTTATTCAAAGTATTTTATAATCAATACAAATTTGTACAGGGAGCCAATGCAATGTAACTAACATAAGAGTAGTATGATCAAATGTTCCAGTTACAGTAAGAACACTGGCTGCTGCATTTTGACAACTCACGTTTGTTTATGCACTTAGTGGTGAAACCAGATTATAAGGCATCACAGTAGTCCAATATGGAGGCAATGAATGCATTGCCTAGCTTTTCTACCCTGTAATGGTGTATATTAAAATAGTACATTTTTAATCTTTGTAATGCTCCAGAGGTGGAAAAAGAATATCCAAAAAATATTAACGTGATTAAGCAGTATGACAGAGCAGTGCTGATAGACTTGTCGTCAGAAGTTGACCTTTAACAAAGAGTTGATAGATTGACACCAATTGTGCATGTCAACAGATGGTCTATAGTCTATAATTGTTCACCTACAAGGTGTTTCTAATAAATAAAGATTTTTAATGAAGGCGGTGGGTGTAGACCTAGTGGTAGATGCCAGATAATTTGCCTGAGGGCCGACGGCTCCCTTTGGGGTCTAATCAAAACCTGCTACTGGCCTCCGCTTGCAGTGGTGAATGAATAAAACCCAAACAAGCGTTAGCAGAGTTCGCCGTGTGACAGAGCAGCCAGATGAGACACGGTTAATTAAGCAGCTCTTTGAATTGCCCTCATCGGCTTTAAGAGCGTGACCACGAAGGCACTTGCGCACTCAATCAAAAGCACAAGCATCTGCGAATTAGGTGCGTACTGCTGAAAATTTTCACAGATCACGCCATGAGAGGGGAACCATGTGGCACGGAGCTCCACTTTGCCAATCCTACTTTAGAGATATTTATGAAGGGGTTATTGGCAGTGGGAAAGAGCTTGCTGGCATTCATTGTGCACCCAGAACCTTCCATCACACCTGGGGCTCGGGCAGGTGTGAGAAAGAAATGGATTACAATGGCTGGATGGATTTACTTTAGGACACTACAGTTTGTGATGGTTGTTTGAAGCACTGCATTGCAATGGCTGCATTTTGTGTATTAGTACTATAGGCTTGACTTGAAGATTTAAGACTCTGAAACAGGTGTTCATCTCTGTGGTTTCTGTGGTTAAGTGCTGTCAGTAATTATGGAGGCACCATGTCCAGTGCTGATGGGACGTGATACTCGGGGTTGGTTTTCTAAAACTGTCACTCATACTGCTGAGAGAACGCAGTGCATTTAAAAGTAGCAAGTCTAACTCTGATTCTATGCACTGACGCAGTCTCCCGCCGACCAAAAGGCAAGTAATAATTAAATTTGTGGGTCTACCTAAGGTATATTTTGCTAACGCTTGCGTTGACGAAAGACTTAATGATCCAGTTCAATCTCGAAACCTGAAAACATCAGGGCCAATTTGATTGTGCAGTACTCGTACTTACTGCTAGTTATTATTAGCTAACCAGTTATAACAACTGTGGCCCTGCTAAAATGTTCAGCTCATCTGTTTTTACCACGCTGTCTCTGAGCACAGGGATAATGTTACGATGTTTTGTCCATTCCTGAGTTTTTAAACGGGTGTGATTGTTGAGGCTCGTCATGTTTTCCTCTGCATGGAGCCATGGCAGTATTCTCCCATTCAGTTCTCTTCTGCAGGCTGTTAAGACTCAGCGTCTGATCTTGAGTGTGAATCAGACCCAATTCACTCTGCACAAAGTGGAGCCTTGTCTGACCTGTCAGACGCGTTCCACTCAATCAGTTTGGGCTGAATCAATCGATTTTTTTCCCAGTGCCATGTGTAAAAAGAGGTGATTATCTATTTATTTGTTTGTTTACCATCTGCATGTAAAGCTCAAAGGCTCTAAGGTATATTTCATATACTTCATATTTCACATACTATAATATTTCATATAAAACATTCCTGAAGTACCGGACTATTCAGCTTTCTATACCTTTGGTGATGAAATTCTCAGTTTCAGTACCCGTCCTGACATTTTTATTTAGACATATTCTTTTTCTTTCTCTTTCTTTGAGTCAGTCATAAAGCAAACTATTATTTCGTCTCACTTGGGGAACATTTGTGCATTGTGTTCATCCTCTATTCAAAGCAGCGTGTGCAGTCTAAAAATGTTACCTTAACCTACGTTCCCTCTTCTCGTCCTGGAGTTCACAGCTGCGGTCCTCATTTTCCAGGAGCGCGGTATTCATGTGTAGTTCATTTCCTTTCCAATGTGCAGCGAGGTTGTTGTGTAACTCAAAAGTTTGTGTGCATGGAGATACATCTGTATTCTGGTTTAGGGTCTCCAGTACTGAGACTGGAGGTTGTCTGGCAGGCCGTGCGAGATGGATTCCTGATTGGCTTGTGGCTTTTTTTCTCATCTTGCTGGGTTCAGCTCTGGGAGCAGTGCACTATGGGGAAAGTGAAGCCATGTCACAGAACACATCAGGTGACTGCATCTTCATTCTCATGCTCAGATGATTAGAGATTGAGAGGGAGAGGCAGTATTTGAGCCTGTACACGTGTCTGCGTGGGTGCACATAAGTGCTTATGTGCTTGAGCACAATAGCTGTCTCCCGAAACTTCCATTTCATACAATAAAGGATAGAAAAAGAGCAAAAGACCCTGCGGGTTTTTTTTTTATTTGCATGCTTATTGATATGGAATGAACAGAGCATTATATAGCAGAAGCCCCATCATGTTCCTGGCCGCCTGGGCTCATGAGTAGGCCCTCCGCCTCCATCCCCCACACCTCGGCAAATATAGGAGCACGATTAGAAAGCCTTTCCTTCCTCCCAGGACTGCAACCATTCTACCCAAATCCCAAATGCCCGGAGGGGGGTGGTTGATTTGTTATATGGTGCTGTAAGGACGCTTGAATCAGGTGTCTGTCTTTTTCGGGGGGGGGGGGGGGGGGGGGGGTATGACAGAGCAGGATGATGAGAAGATAATGTACTTGATGTGACCACAAGGGCATTAGCTGAGTGGATATCCCAGAGGAGAATCTGGACCGAGCTTTCTCAAACTTTTGGTTCTCTTAATGTTTTTCCGTCGAGTAACGTCCCTCATTAAAGAAGGAATCCAAGTACTGCCTACAAGCCTCCATCTCCCAGGGGCCACAGAAAATCTAGGCATAGATATAGGCGCCAGAAACTGGTCTAGAAGAGTTTCAAATGGTTCTGTTCTATTAGAAATTCTGTTCAATTAGAAATTCAGTGGTTCTACCTTTCAGGCGTGCAAATTTGAACATCAAAAGCCATAATTAGGCTGCTGGCTTCAT
This sequence comes from Brachyhypopomus gauderio, assembly GCF_052324685.1. Taxonomy (NCBI): domain Eukaryota; kingdom Metazoa; phylum Chordata; class Actinopteri; order Gymnotiformes; family Hypopomidae; genus Brachyhypopomus; species Brachyhypopomus gauderio. The sequence goes on from NC_135215.1 coordinate 1,158,819, forward strand.
GCTGTCTTTGCTATGCATCTAACATTACACATACAACACATACCCTGAGAGCAGACGCAGCTGTACACATGAGGCCCCCTTTGACAAGATGCCCGGGAGTCTAAAATGAAGATAATAACTAGAATAGAGAATAAAAAGAGAATAAGTAACATATTGCAGGGTTAACTGACCATCTGCTAACACTATGGCTCCGGTCACTTTCCAATGGTTGATTGCTTGAAGTGGTTCTGAGGAACATAGACGTACAGTACATGTCTATGCTAACATCCGTCCTACATCTCTGTTATTTCATACAATGGTATTAATAATTTAATTTTAATTTAATTAAAAATGTAATTATAAAAATTATAATTATGTAAACATCTGCTGTATGTGGCAACGTGCAGCCTGTGGCCCTGCTATTTGCTAAAATTGTTGTACTAATTTTATAAACAGTAATTATAAAAAATAATGTTATTACAAGCAAGTTACTTAGGAGTTTGAAAATGGTTTAGTCCTGACTGTCAATTAATTCACAGCGGTACATGCATTGCATAGGTTACACAGATTAAAAAACTTAGAAGAGATTTATTTGTGATTTTTGATAGGAACCTCCTGCTAATAAACAGCATGCTAAAAACATAAGAACATATATATCAGGGATGTAAAAAAATAACAAACACACACAACAACACAAAGCTAATTCAGGGTTAGCATTAGAGTAAATGAGAGCCATGAATGCAAATTCTTAGCATCATTTGCTACCAGTGTGTAGTGGTCATATTTGCCCTTCTCTGCTATTCTTGCTATTCATAGCACATGTCTGGATTCTCACCTCCCCCTCTTTCGTCTTCCCTGTGCCTCCCCTCCTCTTTCTAGACATCCAGCATCACACATCCCTCTCATCACACAACAGCTGCTGTAAGTGATCACATGACATCTATCCAACGAGTGAATCCAGATGAGTACAAAGTATAAAATCTCAGTCTTGACCAACAGGTTTAAGAACGTATAGAGATGAAGGCAGCTAGGAGAGACAGGTACCGAAACTTCACATGTGTAGTTTTGTGGATTTGTAGTGTCGCTGTCACACAGTGTCAAAAATAATGTCAGTGGTTTCACCGTATGACGACAAGATAAAAGGAAGACATTATTCAAGAGTGGCATTTTCCAAAGCCTGGCAGGGAAGAGGAGGACCTAAGCTACCAGAAGGGGGTGGGGGTGGGGTGGGGGGTGGGGGTGGTGGGGGTGGGGGTGGAGAGAGTGCATACGCCTCATGGGTCCATCTGTCTGCCTGATCCGCAATTGCTCGCTCGCGGATCCTAGCAACCGGTGGCCCCCCGAGCGCCCTGAGACAACGAGACAGGCGCTGCGGTGCATCCGTGGGGAACAGAGGCGAGTATAACAGAGCCCATCTGAGCCCAGAAAGGGTGCTGGGCCAGCCGGGGTTCGCTCACCGATACGGTCCTTCGTTCTGATCGATGCGGTGGCCGCGTTCACGCAGAACCAGGGAGAGTTCTTATTACAAGCCGTAAATAAGGGGGGGGGGGGGGGGACCCGGTGGGGGTCACGGCCCGCTCGAACACACGTGCGGCTTGATGGATGTAATTGCATGGCCCGTGGAGTACCCTTCATCGTCTGTACACGGGGCATCTGTTAACTTCATAGACAGGTATTGATTCCAGGAATTATATGGCCATTATAAGCCCCGCTTTAATGACAGTGTGACCTGCAGCTTTGATGTACTTGTCTGAAGAATGTTGACCTGGAGTTGATCTGAAAAGCACCAATCCCCACTGGACTTGAGCTTAATATATAGAACGGCTTCAGAATGTGAGTGGAAAAAAGGGATTCACGGCAGATTACATTGGGCTTCAGTGCTAGCAGTGCTCGGACACTGAATAGAGTCACTGAGGTCATCAAAAGGGTCAATTCATAATTCTAAGTACTGACTTCATAGATCTTGGCAAACAACAAAAAAAAAATTACAATTTACAATTGTTGTTGGAGGTGCACAGCTGTGAGGCACTACAATGTTTTTTTTTTTTACTGGTGACAATTGCATTCACTGGGCTGGTGCTCTGACCTCACTTTGCCTCTGTTGCTCCGTGTTTAATAAACTGTACCTCTGACATTCGAGCATTTGAGCAGACGGGATCAAAAAAACGCTCGCGGCGTTAAAATAGTAGTGAGGGGTTGCCATGGAGATGAACAAGAGCAGATCTTCAGAAAACGAAGTTATACATTTAGTGGGTATACTGTAAGGATGTGCTCGATCGCGCTCGCCCCAACGGTCCTTCTGCATCAGTCTCGGACCAGACGCTGTCGTCTGGAACGTTCCTTCAGCGGGCGAGAGCGGTACCGGTCCCGGATCAGCAGTACGCGATAGCCTGTCAGCACAACAGCTGCTACGGTGCCACGTGCCACGGCCCCGGTGAACGCCCTCCCCTGTTCCCGCTCTGATTGGGTTAGGATAAGGGATGTGTGCACACTTGTAGGTAGCGACCGCACATCTGTGGGAACGAAGTTATTGCTCCATTGTGAGCGCCAGCCCAGGGGTCGGTCGTCTGTGTCACGACAGTCCATGAGACCGGGCTTTGGGGCAGTAATCGAATGAGGGCCCATCACACCTGCGGCTGGGCTCCGAGCAGTCAATACTCACCACGTGCAGTATCTTTGGTGACTCCGACAACGTCACTGTGCTGAACCACAGCTTCTCCCTCATGGGGGGTTTGGACTTTCTGTTCACTTCTTATGGATGCTGTGATGGCAACAGTAAAGATGGTTGAACAGGATAATGGAAGGAGTGATCAGAGAGTGTCCATTTGTGGGGGGGGGGAAAAAAGTGTACGAAGATTGGTGTGAGGCATCAAAACCAAAAGTAATGTAAACAAAACATTTCATATTCATCTAAGGCCTTTGAAGAACTTCTCACTGCTGTTGTAGGGTGAGTGAATGAAGAAATGGAGAAATGACTGGCTCACAATCTCAGTGATCCCACTGAGGTCTTAATCACATCTAGGGTCATCTGTTGAGGAATGAACGTTTCTTACACCGTTTGATGTGTTGATGTGATGTGCCCGGTCCGAGGTCCCTGTTCCTCATGGTCTAGTCTGGAAGCTTAAGACGTTCTCAGATGGGCCGCCCACTCACAGCTGTTACCCACAATGCAGTGCCCCTGCTAAACCACGATAGCCTGCTCTCCTGACCGCCACAGCTTTCAGATGGCTTGACTTCACAACACAGATGAGGGTCGATGCTCTGATAGGCATACGGAAATTAGAACAGTGGTTGTCACCCCGCCTACGACACCGACCATTTCAACGTTGCTAAATGGTGACAATACATTTCAGGCGAACAATAAACCGTTTTGCATTAAAACACCTTTAAATGTACCTTTTTGCACCTTTGTTCTGTTTGCATGGATCCTGAGACGGATTTGAGCATATTCCTGTGTGCCACTACGGACGGCAGCTCAGAAAGTGGAAATTAGTGAGCAGGAAATTCCGAACACCATTATTACAAAAGCAATGAAAGGAGTGGAGCAGCAAGATTCAATCTCAGAGGACAGTTCCTTCACAAAGCCTTCATTCAAATTATCTTCACTTTTAACTAAAACTGCCTGGGCTCTTGAGAAGCTCTGAGAATTTCTCCAGGCAAATGGGCTGTCTTTGTCTCATGCCGCTGAACTTTGAATTAGTCTCCACGGAAGCTGCTTAGTCAGTAGTCTGAGCTTCTCACAGGTGCCCCAAGAAAACATCGACGTCTTCTTCTTCTTCTTCTTGAGAGAAAACCTGTCTTCACATGGTATTGAGCAAAGTAAATAAGTAGGTAATGAGTAACATGAGAAGATGTAAAAAGATAAACATATGGTGAGATGGAGTACTATTATATTATGCTCAGCCTTAATAGAGGAATTGTGGGGTTGTGTTGCAGAAATGTTGGACGGACCTGTTTTGAAATTAGTAGCTATACATTTTTCATCTGTGTTCGCGTGTGTGTGTGTGTGTGTGTGTGTGTGTGTGTGTGTGTGTGTGTACGTGCGTGTGTGTGTGTACGTGTGTGTGTGTGTGTGTGTGTGTGTGTGTGTGTGTGTACGTGCATGCGTGCGTGCGTGTGTGTGTGTGTGTGTGTTATCCTCCCAACAGGGCGTCCAGTGCTGTGGTCTATGCTCTCTCATCCTCCAGCGCGTCGTGCTCTCATCGTGGGCTGTGGACTTCAGATGTTCCAACAGCTCTCCGGCATCAACACAGTCATGTAGGCATCACTCTTTCGCTCTCTCTCTCTCTCTCTCTCTCACACACACACACACACACACACACATTCACCTACTATGCCACACAAGAAGCTAGCATTGCGCGCTCACAGGCATTGGGGTCGGGGGTCAGGCCATTGGGGTCTTACTCACAAATGTTTATTTAACATAAAATACTTTCCCTTTTATGAGTTATGTTGGGTGGTGTGAGCAGTGTGTCCCCCCACAAATGAAACTTACATAACTCATACCATACTTCAGATAACTCCAAAGAAGACTTTAGCCTTGGAGCAAACACAGTTGTGTTCATTCGCAGGCATGTGTGTGATATACGCTAGTAGTGGGCTGTGCCTATGTCACAGTTCACACACTTTCACACACTCCGTTCGTTTGCGTAACCTCTGTTCATTTTGCTGCCCCACCTTATATGATGAGCTACTTCTCAAAAGCCGTAAACGATCTTGGGATGTGTGCCGTTGCTTGGCAACCTCTCGTGGAGCAGGCAAAAGTGTTTGTATTCAAGAGAAAGCAAAAATGTGTGTGCGCTGGTGTGTGTGTGTGTGTGTGTGTGTGTGTGTGTGTGTGTGTGTGTGTGTGTGTGTGTGTGTGTGTGTGTGTGTGCGTGTTATTTGCTTCAGCTGTCATTCTGTGTGGTGAGAAGGTTTTATCTGACCTCTGAAAAGACCCAATCTGACTGTGGGTGTCTGACCCTCGTGTGCTTTGACCTAACGAGAGCCGGCTGGGCTGTTTGGGCTGTAATAACACCTATAACAGCAACTGTGATTTTACTATTATGGTAGAATTATGTTATGTGACACACAGAAATACACACATATTAAACTGTACAACACCAACAGAAATGTCAGCTACACTTATGAGGTCCTGCTTCACCGTTTCCCTGCTGTTCTGTTCTGAGCGCCTGAAGGGTGTTAGATGGGAATCTCCACACGCTAGCGTCCCAGCTCAGCTGTCCGAGAGACGAGCTTGTGTGTCATGCCAGGTCTCCGGAGGCCGTCTGCAGAAGCGATGTCTGCTGGAGATGTGGATCTGAGGTAGCGGCTGGAGATACGTTTGATGAGCCGTCACAGGGCACACGACCTCCTCCTGTTCTCTGTGCGGAAAACTACAAATGTTATCTAAAGATTATATTTCCCTTAGTGCTGGACAGCGGGCTAAGCTGTCCGTCTAATGCTCTCTCACACTCTCTATCTTACTTTTTTCTCTCTCTCTTTCTTTTTTGTTGACTGCCTGATGTCCATTGTTCCTTCACTTGTTGACTCACCGGTGTCTCAACAGTGTCTCACCAGTGTCTCACCAGTGTCACCAGTGCTTGGCTGGGGAACAAGAACCTTAACCATAACTCTAGCACCACCTTTTGTCCACATATACTTTTGAGTCTTGGTCATCCCGAGGTTTCTTCCTAATCCCCACCACCATAGGGGAGTTTTTCCTCGCCACTGTGGCCTCTGTTGCTCATTAGGGATCTGGACCTATATGATTGTAAAACTGCTTTGTGACGTGTTGTGAAAAGCGCTATATAAATAAATTTGACTTTTACTTTGACTTTGTCTGGTCAGCCTGAATCACGCATACATGGCTCACAAAAACAGCAGACTCATCCTCGTCTGGTCTCCTTCTCTTCATCCTCGTCTGGTCTCCTTCTCTTCATCCTCGTCTGGTCTCCTTCTCTTCATCCTCGTCTGGTCTCCTTCTCCTCATCCTCGTCTGGAGGAAGGCACAGCAGGCCCCCCTTTATCAGCGGACAGCCGGCTTATCTTTACCGAGGCGATGGCGGCTGATTCCAGAGCGCCCGGCATAATTTGGCTGTGACGTAGCTGGCGTCTCACCACGGGTGGATGACCGTGCGCGCCACACACCACTTCCACTCCGTTCTCCTTACCTCCACCCGAGGCGTTAGCTCCACCACCCCACCACCTTTTCATTGTCTTCATCTGTCCGGCAGCACCTGGTAATCGGCACTTTCAGGCCAATAGCAAGGGGATGACACGGAGAGGCCTGTACCGGCTCTGTCAGCCTCGTTGCATTGTGGGTAACGGAACCGCAAGCCTGTGTGTAGTTCTGTGAGGGTGTGTGCACACTTGTGTTTGCGCATTTGCGTCTTGTTTCGTGTAATGTCTTCAAAGTACAGATAAATATATCGTTTAGTCTGCTCGATGCCGTTGGGGTCAGACCAAAGGGTCTTTCTGATATCACATGCTATGTCCTCTCACAGCGTGGGACATCTCCTCTGCTCTGGTGAACCCAACTCCGGAGGAGATCTTAAGGCTAAATCATTCCAGGACTTCACCACTGCACAAAACAGAGCGTAGAGATGTTTGTCACATGCTTAACGTGATCACAAATGATCACATAAGAAGACTGAGCCTGTCCCTCTGTGCTTCTCTGATGTCCTGATGATGGATACCACCGGGAAGCGTTATGTTTGATGGAACTCGCTGGCCAGCTGCTCTCGTGGTCATGCCGTGCACCAGCACACGGTCAGTAGCTGTTGCTCTGATGTCAGATGTCCTTTGGCGTGATCGTCCTCTTCCTCCTCTTCATCTTCCCCTGCTCCCCCCCTCCCTCCCCCTCGGCGTTCCGTGTCACACTGTCAGTTGCTTTCTGTTAAGCTGTTGAGTAAATCTGCAAATATGTGAGTTATCAGCGTGGCATGTGAAGTATGGCTATAAAGAATTGTATTTCGAGTATCGATTTTAGTGTATTAGCAGCTGTAAATCTATACGTTCCTTCCGCAGATTGCGGTCAATCCGCAGTTCCGCAGACTATGTTTCCAACTGCTTGAGGAACTATAAAAAACCTATAAGCCGATATATGTTAATAATGCAAAGAAAGTACTAAAGCAAATCTTGAATTTAGTCGAGTTGTTTTATTTATTTACTCAGCTTTTGGATAATTTGTGTGTGTGTGTGTGTGTGTGTGTATCTTTATTATTGTTCTATACTACGGATAATGACTTTAGTCCTCACTGCGATGGCAGATTGGAACATGTGCCACTGCAGTTTGCTCAGTAAAAGCAGATGCTTGCTGCGCCTCTGGTTAGACCACATTGTCCTGGTTCCCCTAGTGGGCCGGGCCCTGAGCCAGCTCTCTTTGGGCTATTATTGAGCACACCGGGTCTGGTTATCCTGGCCAGCCATTTGTGGCGACTGTCACTTTTTCCCCCAGCTTTCTGCTGTGGTGTTATCAGCACAGAGCCATATGTGTGAGTCAAGGCGCGCGCTGGTATCTCCTCAGAGAACTGTAATGGGGGGCTGTGTTGACGGAGCTGTGGATTCCGGTGGATGGAGGTACCGTTTCTCATCCATGGCTGTAGATTGCGACGAGGCGTCTTTGAGACGGTGTCTGTGTCTTCTAAGTGCATTTGTATGTGCATGTATTGCGAGGTTTAGCATTGTTTAACTCCACTAATGTGTATGTCAGTGGAAATGCCACACATACCACGCTTGTGTGTGTGTGTGTGTGTATCTGTTTATGAAGGTGCGTGATCTTAGTGAAACTGGTGCAGATTATTGTTCGTGTCTCTGCGGTACTCTCTAGCATCTGTGTGTGGTTCTGTGCTCATTCGCTTTCATTAGAGAAATGGGTCAGTTCCCATGGGGGAACTACTCTCTCTCTTTCTCTCTCTTTCTCTCTCTTTCTCTCCTTTCTTTCATGCTCTTTCTCTCTTTGTTGTTATACGAGTCCCCACATTCATTTGCTCCGTATATGTGTAGACTGTTCTTCTGCTCTTACACCTGGATTAAGTGCACTTTTCACTGTCTCTCTGTCTGTCTCTCTGTCTGTCTCTCTGTCTGTCTCTCTCTGTCTGTCTCTCCTGAGTGTTCAGGTTGTCTTTGTAGTAGATGTCATCAGCTAAGGCTGAAAGATTTTAGGGAGAATGTAATATTGAAAACATTTTTACATATTACATTGAAAATATATTTACAATACACATTTACACTTACAATATTTAAAAATAGAGGTAAAATATGCCCATATAAGAATATTCCTAAATTGAGCTAATTATCACTCTGGCAAGGAAAGAGGGAACTCATTGTGCTGTTGAAGTCCACTTAATTTTACATACTTAAAAACAGGCCATAACTACTCAGACCAAATAAGTTACATTTATTGTATCATGCAAATCAAGTACAAATTGCTCTTCTGTAATTAGTGTGATTGGTCAGAAGGCACACAGCACACACACAAAAAAAATCGTTTGTTTGAGGGCGAATTTGCATATTGCATATTGGAATAGCCAGTTAACATGCTCTATTACGCAGCCCTGTCACCAATGATCTGTTGGCGTGACTCATAAGATCTTTTTATTTAACTGCACCTTGAAGGAGCAGCTGTCTGCTGAGATGTTAGCCATCACTGTTAGATTCCCTTCCGTCTCAGCAATCGCATACTCACTGGCTGTAGCCTCTAACCACTTCTAAATAAATCAAGACCTTGCAAACGTATATAACCTTCGGCGTCTGCAGAAGAGGAAAACAAATTAATAAAACGCAGACTCTCAAGGCCTCTTCTTCATGATCAGTATCTCCTGTCACGCTTGTTAAGCTCAAGAATGCCAAAAAGGTGCGTTCTAGGGAGATTTGTTCAATCGTCGCTTAGAAAATTATGCCCATATATGTATAATCATGCACACGGATTCACACGCACGTGTGCACGCTGGTGCGCACTCCTTCACACACAAACGTTCACACGTGGTCATCGTGACATTTCATGCTAATCAACCCCCCGCCCACAGCTCTGGTCCGTGATGACTCATTGGGGTTCTAGTAATTGTTATGCTTGGCCCAGTCCTGTTTGGGTTCGTGCCTGTGAGTGTGTGTGTGTGTGTGGAGAGAGAGAGAGAGAGAGAGAGAGAGAGAGAGAGAGAGAGAGAGAGAGAGAGAGAGAGAGAGAAAGGAACCTAAATCTCTTGCTCTCTTGCTCTGCTGCTAGTTTGGGGAGCTTCTCAGCCAAGTGCCTCTGGGCGGTGGGGTGGGTTGCCGTCTGTAAGGGGGGCGGGGGGTTGACAGGCCAGTACCAGTGTGAGCTCTCCCCACCACAGAACGCTCTGTACCAGACGGCGGTCAGACCTCACCACTGTGCCACAAACAGGAGCCATATGGGCGTGTCGGCCATCACAGCACCACGCGACTCGTCTCCGTCCAGCTCCGCCCCAGCCCGGCTCTAGACGGGCATCCGCGTGTGAAATATCAGCTAAGACCAAAAGAAAGAAAAAAAGCAAGAAAGTGCGTGGTCTCTTAGCGTGAGATCTCCTGGGCGCACATGTCTGACTGCACGTTCCAGCTCCGGGCTTTTAATAGGCTCACCCGTCTCATCCAGACACTCTCCCCCTCCCCCTGACGTCTTCACCGCCCTTTCACCCTTTCACACACTCTCTCGCTTTCTGTCTTCTCATCCTGTCTTTCTCTCACTCTCCCTCCCTCTCTCTTTCATGTACACACTCTCTCTCTCTCTCTCGCTTTTCCTGTCCTGCCTTTTGCCGGCGTCCGCTGTTTCATCCCCTCACGTTGACACAGAGGGGTGTGAAGGCGGCGTGTCACACCGCACCCGTGTGGCCTTTCTTCCCGCCGCAGGCCGTGATCCGAGGAGGTCTCTGGTGCCACGGCCGGGGGTCGGCACAGGGGCTGTTCATTACGCCATTACCACCTCTGAGCTGTGGACCCGTACCCGCAGGGTGCAGCCCGGCTGCCTGGCTTATTTTCCTCTACCCGCTTCATAACAGACCTTCATTTATCATTACCATCGACCAAGACGTAAGTAAGAAACCGCTCACGTCCACATCGTCCATGTTGTTGGGCTCTTCAGTCTCTTTCTTTGTTCGCCGGTCAGAAAAGCAGCGTGGCGAGGTGAGGAAACCGTGTCTGCTTGGAGAAGCGCCGGGGTCCTGGTCTGACCAAGCGCGCCGGTGAGGGCCGCCTCCCCACAGGCCGAGGCAGAAAAGCGGCCGTCGTGATTGGCCGATAGACCCTCAGCACGCTGCTGGCTTTCCTAATGGATTTCTGCACCTCCTCTAACTTGTGACTTATTGCCAGTCTGCTTTGGGCATGTGGGACAGCCAATTAAAAAGTGTTTTTTTTCCAGTAAGAAGTTTGATCTGACAGCACCCTGACCCACAGGATCAGGAGCTGAGGTTTAAAACCCACAGCTCAATATTTCTCTGTCTCATGCTCTCTCTCTCTCTCTCTCTCTCTCTCTATTTCTCCCTCTTGAAGAGGTTTAATAAGGGTCAGCTCACAGCACTCTAAAGGCTGGTTTAACACATTGTGCTTTGGAGAACGGCTCAAACTGAATGGAAAACCTGGTAAAGTCACAGATTTTTTAAAAACAGTAGGTTGCTCTAGACCGTTTGCTCGTTGTCCGTGAAACAAGAAGGTTGGAGTGGTGAACAGCAAATCAGGAAAAATCTGGCATTCTGTAGCTGTACGTTCAAGTAATATGCTGCCGTGCCCCAACACAGATGGCAGCCAAGAACCTCACATGCTTTTGTAACTGAAGGGATTCCTTCATGCAGTGAGCTCACCCGTGTTTGGTACGGCTCTCAGCCTAACCCTGCTGGCCACACCCCAGATTCAAAGACTCATCCCATCCACCCTCTATCTTGCTTCCTTCCCTCTATCTCTTCCTCTCTTGCGCCCTCCTACCCTACTCTTCCTCTTCTCTGAATGCACATCCACTAAATGCAGATTAGCTCAGCAGAGCCCCCCCGTCCTGGAAGCAGGTAAACCAGCCGCTGTAATAGAGATAACCAGAGCTAGAGTCACCGGCTCGTGCCCCTTAGATACAAAAGAGCACAAAATAAAGACAGAACTCCCCGCAGCAAGGCTCATTCAGGGACACTTCTTCACCGATTCGGGTCTATCCGCTCCCAAATTGACACTTCCCTCCGGTAGTGCGTGCTTTACGTCACGTCTCCCACCTTTACGGTGCGTAAAGCACAAAGCCCGGAGCTCGTCGGCCACCCCGCGGCCCTGTTTCGCGGGCGACGGGAGCCGCGAGGAGCTCGGAGAACGTCGAGGCGCTGGTCTTCTATCCCGGGTCGAGCTTGGCGAGGCTCGAGCGAGGCATCTGGAATCTCGCCTGCTCTGTGAATGGGAGTTTCCGCAGTGGAGGCGGTTCAAATCAGCTCCCTTTGTTTCCTTTGAGTCTTTGATATTCGAGATCGCGGCGTGGTGCCTCGTTAGCCGTGCCGAGGGCATAGATTTACCGCATTCAGCCGCCTTTCAGATCCCGCTTGTTGCACTTCTAATGTACAGTATTTAGTTTGTTTCCTGTGTTCCAGGTTTGGCTTTCTGAGGCTGAACAGGCAGCATCAACGTGTTTTAGCACGGAATCCGTTTACGGAGCTGTTTATGAAGCTCTAATGATGCAGGAACATTTGACCTGATGTTTAACTCCCAGACAGCCTATGTAGATATCCTAAGACATACCAATGTGTCTTAAGATGTACCGATGACTTCATAAGAGCACCATTCAAAGTAATGATAGCAAACACAAACAACATCTAAAAACCAAAATGCATTTTAAAATAATTACGTAAAGATAAGAAAAAAAGAAAGAGTAAAAAAAATGTTTGGCTAGTATTATTTGTCTTGCATAAAGAAAAGGTGTGTGCACGTCTCACGTATCTGAAGGACGGAAAACAGAATGCAAATGCGGCACTGTTGGGGAGGAGGAAGTCCTTTGTCACTCTTAATGAGCGTTTTGCTTTGCTACTGTTTCAAGCACACAAACAAGGTTACCTCCTGTTTTTTTATTCCACACTTAACCTGCAGATACTTATTTCATATTCACAAGACGTCAGAGGAGAGCAGCAGGTGTGTGTGTGTGTGCGCGCGCGCTGTAAAGACATCCACTGAGCTGCTTGAAATCCCTTCTCTAGGTTCCCATGGCATTATGGGCTCTGCCCGTTGTGACTCGGAAAACCGTCAATACCATAAGCAAGGTATTTTAGGTCGCTGTCAGGTCTAATGGGTAATCAGTTTGAAGAGAGCGCGCTGGATACTGTGGAGAGGGTACTTTAATTAATGGGGATGGATTGACATCAGCGTGATGGAGGTTCCTGAGTTTGATTGCGCGACCATTGTCTGATTGGCTAGCACTTGGTTTGAAGTGGCTCTGATTGGTTAGACAAGTTGGGGAGAGGGGGAGGATCCTCTCTCTAATTAGAGAAAACGCTTCCTCTCTTTCCATTTCAGTTTAAAATAACTGGGACTGCAGACCTGCAGTTAGAAAGACACATTTAAAGGTTTCTCAGGATACTATGCTGTTAAACTGAATATGCGTTGCTTAAAATAATCTAATGTTTCATTATATGATTAAATGATTTGGTAATTTAATATACTTGAGTTTTTTTTTCTCTATCATGTGCACTTGATTGTGTACTGCTCAAGTTCAACCATAACCACAGAACAACAAACATCCACATAAAATGCAGAATTCATCCCCTTCATCACTGATTCCATTCAACACCATTTAACACCGATCAGGTTCCCTGATTCTCCTCACAAGGCCACAGTGACACCAGGAAGCCGTCTTTGTCTGTCCGCAGGTACTACAGCGCCACCATCCTGCAGATGTCAGGAGTGCGGGACGACAAGCTGGCCATCTGGCTGGCCTCGGTGACCACGTTCACCAACTTTGCGTTCACGCTGCTGGGCGTGTGGCTGGTGGAGAGAGTGGGTAGACGGAGACTGACTCTGGGCAGCGTTATCGGTGAGGACCCCGCGCGTGCGACGCCAAAGCCTGCCGCGCGAGAACGAACGTAGCTTTGCAGGTTAGCCATAGGTCGGAAACGTTGCCTCATTGCTAAGCAACCACGAAACTAAGCAGAAGCCTTGGTGACTAGCTAGGAGACAGGCAGCAACGAGGAAGAATGAGTGAGTCAGAGCAGCTGTTTGCAGATTGGAGACTGGATTGCATCTGCATTCATCTCAGCACAGGTCCATTATTAATCTCGGGGTATATTACTCGTGCGCTGCCATGAGTTATTCAGCAACCACATTAAGCCTAACACGAAAAAGTCCGGAATGGAAGTCGGCGTTGAGGTTCGTAATGTGTTTTTATCGTCTTCGTCGTGGGGACGCGCGATGCCTGCGCCATGCGCTACTCTCTCTGTGTCCGCAGGCACGTGTCTGAGCCTGAGCCTCCTGGCCGTCGGCTTCCTGCTGTCGGCCCAGCACTCACCCCCCGTCACCCTCCGCCCCAGCGAGCCCTCCCTGGCCAACTCCAGCTGCACCTCCTACCTGTGAGTCGGTGCCGTGGGTGTAGTCACACTCCCACGCTCAGGTCCCAAATAACATCCCAACACTCCACACTGACAAGCTGTCACCTCCATCACCTCCGTCACCCAAAGATACTTGGCAAAAAACATTTACTGGGGGAAATTTTTTTTTGTCTCGTATTGCCCTCATGGAAAATTGACGGCAAATGCTCGAACTGAGTGTATTCTTAGTAATCCGCGTATAACACAACTCTAATCAAGGGATGATTAAATGGTGACTGGTATCAGGGGTGCTGGTGAACACCTAAGACTGTTGGCTGGGAAGGTATTGCAGGTTAAGCTTGAACATCGTTTATGAATAATTCACTCAAAACACATGCAGGTTAATCAGCTCTCCAACCTTAATTGGCTTTACGCTGCTACACCATCATCAGAAGGCAGCATCAGCCTGAACACAAACGAACCTCCACATACAAACCTCATCCTCAAACGAACCTCGTGCTCAGCTCCGCGGTCGTAGCAGAGGCCCGTGCCTAATGGCCGCGCGTGCGTTCGTAATGTGGGGGTCCGCGTGTATGAGCGCGCTCTCTGTAACGCCGCTGTAATAAAAGCCTGTGCCGTGCTTTTATAAAAGCCTGTGCCGGGGCTTGTCTCGCGTTCACAGCTGGTCTTTGTCCTCCAGCTCGTGCGAGCCGTGTATGCTGGACCCACTCTGCGGCTTCTGCTACCGGGAGAACGGCACCGCGGTGGTGGCCTCCTCCTGCGTTCCGGTCGATCAGGCGTCCAGCGAGAGGGCCGCGTGGGGCAGGTGAGTCATATTTACAGGGCTAAGTGAGCCAGTGTGCATTACTGCTTATTTCGCTTGGTGGAACTCCACAGTGTGCCACACGTATCCTGTGTGATGCACATACTTTAAAGTAGACACATCCCCCCCCGTGTCTTGCAGTTATTTTAGTAACGTTTGCAAAGCAGTGACTAAAGGATCTTGCACGCGTGTGGCTGCGAGCTTAGACACCAACATGTGCTTCAATTCTGCTACAGATGCTCCAACACAACGGAGGCAGCGGACCACAATCTGTGGGCTTATAATTTCTGCCCCACCTCTTTTTCTTGGCTGGTGCTCCTGGGCCTTATCCTGTACTTAGCTTTCTTTGCTCCAGGTAAGAGGACCAAAAGCAAAGGAACCAAAACCCAGATCGGGTCAATAAAGAACCAAAGGTCCAGATAAGATAAATACCAGTGGGTTTCCCGAAACGGTCGTAGCGCTAAGTACTTCGTAACCTCGTATGAAATGTACAAGGTTAAGAAGTACTTAGCGCTACGAACGTTTCGGGAAACTCACCGCAGACCTGTAATGCTGGGGTGATGGAGGCTGGATGCAAGTGGGGACAGTCCAGCGGTTTAATGAACAGATTAACAAAATTAACAACAGTACACAAACATGAAACAAAGACAATACCAATGCTAACCAAGAAGACGTAATAACACTAACAGAAGACACTAATACACTGAGTGGAATAAAGACATGAAAACAGCAAACTAGCAAACCACATTCAAACTCATAATACTTACAACCACACGCACAATCAAACAAAAACAAACCAAGAGAAATAACTGATGAGAACAAAGAAAAGAAACACTAACAAATAGAAAATACAACAACAATGAGCATGACAACATCTATAGAGACAGGAGTGAAGTGCTAGAAGCATAAGCAGAGCATTAAACTTTTAAACATGAATACAGGCAATGATTAATGAATGGTAAAACACAGGACTGAAATATACAGACAACCCAAGAACCACACGAGACACACCTGAAGACTATGATATGATATTTTTTAACGAATTTCAAAATAAAAGCACACAAATGGGAAAACAGGAAACAAACCAAAACAAGAGGGGTTGCCAAGGGGACCAAGGCCCAGATGAGTTAAATAAAGGACCACGGCCCAGATCAAAGGACCGAGGCCTAGATCAGTTAAATTAAGGCTCAGCTCAGTTCAGGACCAATACCTAGATTACTATTAATGTTCTATTTATTTATTTATTGGTAGGTGGGGTTGTTTATTTGTTTACCTAAATACATTTCTTGGAATCGTGATTACTTGTTACAATAGGCTGGTACTGTTTTTTCAGGAATGGGCTCAATGCCGTGGACTATTAACTCTGAGATTTACCCTCTGTGGGGCAGAAGCATGGGCAATGCCTGCTCAGCGGGGGTAAACTGGACCTTCAGCGTACTGGTGTCCCTCACATTCCTTCATGTGGCCCAGCACCTCACCTACTATGGTACAGTGGAAGCAGGAATCAGCAGCACTACAGGACACCATAACCAGACGCCACACGTTCACTGCCAGCTCTGATTACCACCCCTGTAAACAAAGCTTTGGGGGGGGGTGGGGTGGGGGGGCTGTTAAAATGAAGTAATGTTAATACTTTGAAAATAACAAAAAGAAGCTTATTATGCACATACGTAAATACCCCCCACTATGCACTATTATTTAATTTATGTATCTCATACACTTAATGAAGAAAAGTACACCTATACAATTTTATTACACTGTGATGTTCACAAGAATAAAAACAGCTTTTTCTTTAGCTCCATATTACATATTAGACTATATTTTATGCTAAAAGGTTTTTTTCTTTTTGTATTTTGTGTTTTGAGGACGCCATTCAGTTTGTGTTTAAAAGTCTCTGTTCCCATTATGGAGTGAGCTTTCTTTATTACCTTGCAGGTGCATTCTTTCTCTACTCGAGCCTGGCTCTGCTGGGCGGCCTTTTTGTTTACGGCTGTCTCCCTGAGACCAAAGGCCGCCGGTTGGAGGAGATCGAATCACTGTTCGAGAGCCGTCTGTGGTCCTGCGGTGCCTCGGACTCCGACGAGGGCCGTCAGGTGGAGTATATCCGGGTCAAAGGTTCAAACTACCACCTATCAGACAACGACGCCTCAGACGTGGAGTAACTGCACTGTGTAGCTCGGAGAATGAATCCTTGCTCCGGCCCCCCCGTACAGGGCAGTCGAGCAGGGCGGAGAGAGAGTCAGTCTTCATCCTACCCCGACCCTGACGGGTCCATCTATGCCAGTCAGGTTGCATCTTATGCATACAGTAGCCCACGTTGCTTGAAGGAAAACGGGAGTGCGTTTGCAGAGCACGCCCAAGCACAGTCACACGCGTGCACGCACACGCTAACACGTAGTTCCCCACTTTTGGCTGAGGTTTTTAAGTACACAGAGATCTGTAGTATGCTGACAGATGTGGCATCAACGTTTTTGTGCTCATTCCCATGATACGAGATATTTGCTGTACAAAACATCAGTCAAATATGACAGTCTTACATATCAGTCGATATGCTAAGCTTCCTGGCAAACCATTTGCACCACAATGTGGAGTTAACCTCTGTAAACATACTCAGATTTGAATATAATCCATGGAGAAGGCTCAGCGGATGTGCGATAACCCCTGAAAATGTTGTCTGTGGTGAGCTGGAGAGTAGATGTGTCTTTTGCAAATGTTAAGGCCCTTAAACATGTAGCATACCACATATGGGTTGTAATCTTGTCTTTTGACTTGGACATCAGTTCAAGACAGCCATTACCAAGACATTACAAGTAGGCTTTAGCATTTTCAGCTTAGAGTATTTTAGATTACCCAAAACAGTTTATAGTTTAATAATGTGCAATGACCTCTCTAATGTTCTAATTTTACCAGATTTTTCATCAACTTGTCTCTTGCAACCGATTGTGTCCCATTGCTAATATGAAACTGAGTTTACCCGTTTTTTTTCTTTGTTGGGTCTTCCTTCATAGCCCTATGTACAAATGACATTACGTTAAGTAGCTCTTGTCCATGTAACAAAGTGGAATACTTGTTTCAAGAAGTAGCATTATATCCAATGTTATGTTTAATATTGTACTGCTGTCAGTATACACCTTGGTAGTCAGGTACACTTAGGTTTGTGCCAAGCTGACTTGTTGTGGCTGTGTGTGTAACAAAGCAGTCGATAGACAATGTAAAAGCAACAATATCAAGCAAACTAACACAAGTACTTTTTTTTTACAACAAGCTGTTTAATGGCTGGTGACGTGACTACACACATCTCGCCTTTATGTATTATGTGTTTTTCCTGTTAGCACAGATACATGATTGTGTACACTGTTTCCCAGAAGGAGAATCACACTGTAGACCAATGGTTTGGTAGTGTCATTTTAATCAAACATGCTCATTACAGTTTGATTGTGGCATTAAGAAGACAAATACAGTAAAATACATTTTGCCAGTTTTTTTTCATGTTTTTAGAATGTACTTGACGCCGAAAGATGCTCAGAGCTGACAAACGACTGTGTTACTCTGAACAGATGCATCTATTGTTTCTAGTGTGCATTTTTTCTATGTGTAATTATGTTTACTATCTAAAACAGTGTTTCTACAGGCAATGCAAACATAGTGAATACAGATATATGTATAGTGTTGTACAGTCAATTTGATTAATGTTGCGCTAAATGTTTTGCTAGATTTATATTCTATAAAACTAAATATATTCATGACATTTGAGAATTTAAATAAATCGTTTCAACCAAGACTTTTGTATTGTGCTGTACGGTAAAGAAGTAGGCCTATTCCTCAAGAAGCCATCATGACACACGAGATTTTTAATACATTTCTGAAAATGCAAATCGGCAACAGATGCTAACTCCTAACATACAAAGAAGGGCTCAATCTCCGCTGGCGGGCTTTCATGCGTGCTTATTTCTATACTTCAGCATCAGCAGAATGTTTGCGATTTCATGGAGAGTTTCGGTCTCCTCAGAGACCCAGTTAGCGCCTCTCTTAGCACCAGAGCCATTGGCGTGTTCCTCTGTGCCCCCGACACTCCTGGTGGGGTCTGGATTTTCTCTCCCCTGCTTGTGACCTTCACACCCTCCTCTTCCTCCTCTCGCTGCCGCGTTCTCCTGAGATTCTGCGGATGGAAAACGCATCTTGCACAATCTGTGCTATTTTCCATCTTGAACAAGTGGCCACATTCAAATAGTAAACTCATAAGGTATGATTAAAAATGTATCATGCTCCACTGAGATTCATCATGTTCCCACTAGTCATTTTAATAGTTTGGAGAATGTGTTTCATGCAGTTTCACAGGTGGTTAGTTATTAATACCTGGGGCACTGGCGTGAGAGGACTTCAGTGGGGATAAGAGTTTCTTCATGCATGCTTGGTTTTTGGGTGTGCATGAACTTTCTTGTCCTGTGATGGCTTTGTGTGTCTGCTGTTTGGTCTCTCTTGTGGGTAACATCTTCCAGGGCGTGTTCCACATCCCTGTGTGTCTTTCTGCCGGAGCACACCGAGTGCCATTCAGAAGACCTTCACAGCTGTAACCAGTCTGCCATCTAGTGGTAGCAGGTTGCCCTTCATTACACGTACCACGAGCTGTGAGCTCGGTGGAAGTATTCGTTTTGTGTGCTTTTAAAAGAGAATCCTGTACTACAGCATCACAAGAAGCTGAAGTGGAATTAGCCACAGTTTGGGTCCCTGTGTCTTGGGTCCTGAGAGATGCTTTGTCATATATTCCAGCATTTGTAGCATCTGTCTGCAGTCGAGAGAGAACAAACAGACTCTCGTCTCAGTCTTGTCTCTACATACCTTTACCCTGTCACTGCCAACACAGGTAGATATTACCTGCTGTCTGAATGGCCCGACTGGAGAGAGGCTTGATGTAGCACTCATCACTGACCAGAACGGGCTTTCTGGACTGTGCTGACATTGGCATATACGCATGAGGGGAGCACTAGTCCGTATGCACTGCTCACGGCCCTCTTCCTGTGACGGCAATAACACACAGCATGGGGACGCACAGGGGCATGCAAACATGCACAAAGCAGTGATTTTAAACTGCTAAACAAACTGATAAAAAAGATTAACCGAAAGAGACATCGTAAAACAGTAAAAGTAAAGTGTATATAACAGACAGAACCAAATTGTACACTCAAAAATGTTACTCTGTAATATCTGTCAAGTCCAAAACAATTATGGTATCTAGAATCATGTAACAATTTCCCAAAAGCATTCAAGAGCTTGAAAAGAGCTTCTGTAATTACATCATCTGAGCTGGCACAGCCCTCCCTGAGCGAACAGTATGGCGGTGATTCAGAGGTATTCTTAGTGTCAATTGTGTGTATACCGCCTGTGGCAACAAAGTTAATTTAGTCTCTTTTCAAAATCAGATCAGCACATTACACATAAGAGTAGAAAACTCACATGATCTGCAGTCGTCACGTCTATGTATCTGCTTCAAAATGAGGATGAACAGAATATAAAATATAAGCCTTAACAATATATTTTCAACAAAGAATGGAACTTTAGTAGTGTGTACCACAGGGGGCAGCATGTCCTAATACACTGAGAATGTTACAGAGAGATGACTGTCCAGTGACTGCAAATTCTCCCCGATCCCAGATGCATTTACAGGTAATATACCTGTGTTCTTTTTACATCTGCATGCTCTGAGTGTGCCCATATGGACATTATAAATGTACACATATATGAGAGTGAATATATTAAATAACATGCTTGAAAATGTTTTGGTTGATTATTAGATGTCTGCAAGCAATACCCCATATTACCTGAGGTGAGAAATCACCATTATGGTCTGTGCTGCATAACTCACTGAAATCACATTTAACAAATAACCTAAATTATGACAGATCTATTAGGCCTACAGATACAACCACATGCACTTTTGTAGTGATAAAATGGCATTAATACATTGAATAATGCAGGTTACTAACTGGGCTGCGGTGAGGAGAGTGGTGGGTGTCTCCTTCTGAAGATGAATTCTGTGTGTTCTCTTACTGAAAATGTCTGCAGTCATGAAAAGGAAAGAACATTCTATATAAAACTTCGGTTTTATTTTAATGCTAACTGGTCAATTTTATTTTATGTATGTATATACATAATGCTTGTGTTGCTTTAATTTCCTTGTTTTAGCCACGCCCCTTGCTGATGGGGCCATCACACCTTGCTGGTGCTTGCTCGTTGATGTATTTAAACCTTCGTGACAGCCATATACTTTGTCGGTAATCGTTCTCACATTGTCCTGCCTACGCGTTGTGCTACCGCTTTGGTATTTATACGTTTTGCGTTCTGTATTTACAGTTTATAGTTCGTTGCTCATGTTTTACTTTGCAAACATTTTAAAACTTTCGACAATAAACGCTCCTCTGCTTTTCAACTCCCGACACGTGCACAAATAGTTTCATAATTAGACCTACTGCTGTGCGTGCACTAATTAGCTCATCCAAGTGATTAGAACTAAATGTACACTTATTTGCACTTCATTTGAAAATCTTGAAAAAAGACCCAAACGCATAAGCAAATCTAAAAATATGGTGATCTACATTAGCACCTTCAGGTCTGAACTTTTCGCAGCTGAACTCTAGGAAAAGTGACTCTTCTTGATGCTTATGCTTTTCTATAGGCTTCTGAAGGTACTCTGACTCCATAAAGGGCATGTTGGTTTCTGTGCTGTTGGAGAGTATGATACAAAACAAAATAACATGTGAAAAAATGTAAAAATGAAAAAAACAATCTATCTAATAAACAATAATTTAAGATGTCCAGAAAATAAAAGTTGCAGGCACTTGTTTCCCTTCTTCACAAGCTACAATTAGACACTTGATTAAATTGTAAGATACCTGTGTAAGCTGCTCCCAAACTGGACTCCCATTGGTGGGCTGGGTTGGGGGGTCTGTGTTTGAAAAGACCTAGCTGTACAGGGGTCATATTCACATACCCCCTCTGGCTGGGAAGAAGGGAAAACTACAAGTTAGGTACAGATTTTTAAGATAAAGGTCTGCCAGTATATAAACTTAAGACATCCTAACAAATTTACCACACTAAAAAATCAGTGATGAATTATGATGACAGCTGGACACACACTGACACCATAAAAATTAAAGTTGTTATTAATTTACTGATTACAAAGTCTAGGACCTACAGACATGTTCCTCCCATAACAACTATTTCAAACCTGAATCAAAATAACTGAATGAGAAATCCCTTTAACTAATTCTAAATATGTTTTCCATATACCTGAGGTGCATTTGTGCAAGAGGACGTCCATGGTGATGGGCAGGAGATACATGGTGTGAGTCTGGGATGAAGGTTATACGTCTCTGAAGAGACTGAGGAAGCTGAAGAGCACAGACTGAGGCTACATTCCTGCAAAGGGGACATCTTAGACCAAATAAGACACATAAGACACGTTACAAAGGGGACATCTTATGTCAAATAAGACACATAAGACACATTACAAAGGGGACATCTTAGGTCAAATAAGACACATAAGACACATTACAAAGGGGAAACTTAGGTCAAATAAGACACATTGGAATATGTTTTACATGCTTCATATAGTGTGTGCAAATTACCATAGAAAATGCCAACTCATAACAAATCTGCAGTGTCCTTGCAGACTAACTTAAATAAAACTCAAAACAGGAGAGATTTTGTAAAAAGACTCTCACCACCTTGAATTTGTACTCTTCAAAGAGACTGCTTTTTCTTTTTTTCAAACCTGGTATATGGGGACTGACAAAATAAAAAGGTTCAAAGTGTCATATTGCATTATAGGTTGTTTGACTTTGTACAGTACTTGGAAGAGTAATGGGTACCTGCACTGTGATTGGCTGTTTGCCAGGTTCAAGGCTGATGGAGAGCAAGGACTCATTGGCAACTCTAAGGGCCTCTGACTCATAGATTTATGTGGTCCCTTTAAGTCTGCCTGATGTATTTTAGGTTTACCTAAAATGAAAAATCATGGAAAATCATATATATGATTGGATGAACCTAGAATGCACTATAACCTCTACAGTTGAACTTAGTGTGACCTTCTCTAAACGTTTGAATGCACATGTCCAACTGTTCAAACTATTCAATGTTTCAGTACTTTTTGCACAACTTAGCTTAGGCCACTGAGCTTAGATTGTCACAGAGTGTCATCAGCAGGTTTCAACAGAGATACAGAGACTGGAAGAGTCACAGAAAGTCATAGAAGGGGACGTCCTTTGGCCACATCCTACAATGATGACCGCTTCACTGTGAACAGAGCCCTGTCGAACCAGATGATGAAGGCCACACAACTCCAGGCACATTTAAGAAAGGTGAGTGTCATGTCAGACCATCCAAAACCAATTACATCACAATAGTCTGCATGCTAGACCTACACCTACAAAAGTACGTGACCACACCACCAAGGACAGACATCATCGTCTGGCATGAGCCAGGGAGCATTTATGTTGTACAAGAGACCTGTGGGCCTCAGTGCTGCTAATTGAGGTATTCAATTCAATGTTGGAGACATCAAGGAGAGTGCTATGCATCCGCCACTGTTGTCACCAGACAAGCGTTGGGGTTGGTGATGTTACAGTATGAGCAGGTGTGTCTCTAGTCAATACAGATCTTGCACATCTTCATGGACAACAATGTTCCAGCTCATCGAGATCGTATCATTAGAGAACGGCTGCTGGAGACTGTGGTACCTCAAATGGAGTGGCCTGTGTTTCTCAAGACCTGAAGAAGAAGTGGCCATGCCATGCCTCACCAGACACTAAGTCGACTTGTGAACGGCATGAGATGTCGTTGTCGAGCAATCGTTGATGCTCAAGGACACGTGATGACAAGTTATTGAGACATTTTTGTTGGGGTTTACCCACCTCTGTTGCCTTTTGTTTCAATAAATTGTTTTGAGATGAAGAAATCCCCATTGCATGCTTCTACATGCCATACTTCCATGATACCACAGTTGTATGAACTTGTTACATGTTCCATAAATTTCACCTGAAATCCAAATATCCATAACTTTTTGTGAGGTGTATGTGTAATATTGTGTGTGTGTGTGTGCGCATATATACAAACACACATATACACACACACACACACATTTTATATATAGAAATGAAGATGAAGATTTCAGGTAAGTGTACTTGTGTACAAGTGTAATTGTAGTGAAGTACACAAAGTTTCCACTGTGATGTGGTTGATTGTCTAGGGCCATCTTTACACAGCCTGCATCTGAGAACCTACATAGTATGATCCCAGCCTCTACTGATCTTGTATTCAGAGCTTGTTCCTGTGTTGCTATGAGTGCCTCAGTACCGTCTTTAAATCCAGCCCTTTCCGGCTATTGGTAGGATTTCTACATATCACGCACTCCCATTATTTACCGATGATACATAATGCGCAGGTGTTTATCCTGCCATGATGATTCCTGCTCCACTTCATTCTCAACCACCTCAAGTTTCTGCTTTGTGAGGTATTAAGCACTTCATCACTTAAGGCCATCCTCCTGGCATACTCCTGGATCTTGGATGTTTCATGCTCTGATGGTCACTAATCCTCGTCCCCCTCCCTTCTCATTAGTATAGTCTCAGCGTGCTGGATTTGGGATGAAAGCCCCGTGCATTGTGAGGAGTTTCCTTGTCTTATTGTCAGTGGCTTCTATCTCTTCTTTTGGACAGCTTATTATGTCAGCAGAGTATCTGGTGACTAGTAGAGCGTAGGTGTTGATTGCCCAGATCTTGTTCTTCCCATTCAGCTGACTTCTTAGGACTTGCCTCAGTCTTTCAGTCTTTCTAGGTATTTGGCTATACCTGCTTTCCTTGTGGTCTCATGATTCCCTGATTCCCGTTTGCCACTGGGCTTCCAAGGTATCCATGTACATACATATACTCCATATCATATATTTACATTTACCAGTGTGTTCCTTCTTGAATGAAATTTGGTTTACAATAAACATTGTAAGCAGATCCATATTGACAGTATTGCCTTCCTTGGGTGATGATGGTGGTCTCAGGTGATTCTGTCTTTTCTGCATTCTTCTCTTTTCAAAAAACTCCTTGAAATCAACATAACATACTGTCAGCAAAACACCACATTAAGTTTAACGTCAAATAAGTAATTGGAAGAATACACGTGAATTGGTTACCCTTTGTTTTTTTGTGTCACTCTTTTTCATAAACCGGCTCCTGTGAAATAAAGGTAACGTTAAGTCAAGGGCTCCGCAGGTACAACTAAAATGGCGTCTGCTAGCCGGACAGCTAACTCGCTAGATAACGTTAAACCTACTCTAGAAATACACAGGGGACGCTATCCTGTTCAGAAACTTACCGCGAACCTCCCACCCAGTTCATGTTATTCACTGCTGTTACTTGTTTACCTTTAAGTGAATAAATATAACCGTTATTTCGTGTTATTTCGTCTTTTCGTGTGTGATCTAACGATCCGTCGTTAAGTGTCTCTACCGTTTTACCGCCACACGGTTACTCATCACGAGCGCGCGGACTGGATCTGAAGTAACACGTACAATTTAACGATTTTACCACCAAAATATAAACACATTTGTGCCTCGGTAAAAATTACATATGATTTCTTACAAAAAAGTGGATATCCATGGTTGGATATTTAGTAAAGGTTGTAACAAAAATATTAATCAGATAAATGTAGCTATGTGGGTGTCCTGAAATAAAGCAGTATGCCACTTCGGCTGTAGTAAACTATTGTTTTTAGTCTCCTCGTCTTTTGCGCACCTATGAACGCGTCCATCCCCGAGTTATTAATCTGTGATTTTGCATGTAACCTTTTAATGAGATGAGACAATTATATAATCTGATAACTGTCACTTTGTGTTTAATTGAATCTGTAATCCGAATGGGCACATTATTAAATGCATTAACAAATAAAAATATTTTTTAAAAACGAGTTAGCTACGATTTTAATCCATACCACTGACAGTATTATTTGCTGTAGTCAAATAAAAGGCGAAAGCTGGGCGCCGTCACGTCACCGGCGCACCCAATCCTCTCAGAACCGCAGCAGAACCAGGTGACCGGGAGACCCAATCCCCGCGATGCTGGCACATCCTCGCTCTCCCAGTACCGGTCTGTAGGATTTGTGAACCAGAAATCGAGCAACCGGATGGATGTGGTTTAGAATTACGGCGGCGAAAACCGATTTTTATCTGCCAGATACACAAAAATGAGCACCATACTGCACGCAGCGTCCAAGGTGAAGTGGGACCGGAGCGCAGCGGCGAAGCGGGCCGTGGTTCTGCTGGCGGCCGCCTACGGCGTCAAGACGCTGCAGCCCATCATCTACAGGCGGCTCGGCAGACGCAAAGAGCCCGAGAACAATACAGCCGGTAAAACGGAGCAAAACGGACTGACATCGCCGCACAAACCTTCACCGGAGCCCGTTTCTGGTCACAAGAGATCACCTGGCGTGAACGCGGAGTTCTTCAAGCAGGTGCTGGAACTGGTGAGAATCGTGTTTCCGAATATTTTGACCAAAGAGCTGGGCTTGCTCTGTCTGCACTCCCTGGCTCTGGTTTCGAGGACGTTTCTGTCTATTTACGTCGCCGGCTTGGACGGGAAGATCGTTAAAACCATCGTGGAGAAGCAGCCGCGCAGCTTCATCATCAAACTGATGAAGTGGCTCCTCGTCGCCATCCCGGCCACGTTCGTGAACAGCGCGATCCGGTATTTAGAAGGCAAACTCGCGCTCGCCTTCCGCACCCGACTGGTCGACCATGCCTATAAAACATACTTCACCGACCAAACCTATTATAAAGTTAGTAATATGGACGGGAGGTTGGCCAACCCGGACCAGTCGCTCACGGAGGACGTTATGATGTTCTCGCAGTCTATTGCGCATCTGTACTCCAACCTCACCAAACCCATCCTGGACGTGATCCTCACGTCCTACACCCTGATCCAAACCGCCAGGTCCCGCGGTGCCAACGCCACCGGCCCCACTCTGCTCGCAGGACTCGTGGTGTTCGTCACCGCCAAGGTTTTGCGGGCTTGCTCCCCGAAATTTGGGAAGCTTGTGGCCGAAGAGGCGCACAGGAAAGGGTATTTGCGTTATGTGCACTCGAGGATAATCACCAACGCAGAGGAGATTGCTTTCTACAGAGGGCACAAGGTGAGTGTGAGATCCGTACAGGTGCGCCTGCGGGTTATTTGAGATGTGATGCGAACGAGATGGGCCCGAGCACGCCCAAACCCTTCACACATTAGTGATTAGTTGTCATTGACGTTATTAATCGCACTAACTGTACCAGTTTTTCACTCTGTACTCACAGAACCCTTTTGACTACTGTCAGGTATGTTTTTTTTTTGTACGTGAGACAGGTTGAGAGGCGACAGCTACAGAAATGCTACGAGGCCCTGGCCGAGCAAATGCACCTCATCCTGTCCAAGCGCCTGTGGTACATTATGATAGAACAGTTCCTCATGAAGTACGTGTGGAGTGGGAGCGGGCTGGTTATGGTCGCGGTGCCCATCATCACCGCCACCGGCTTCGCCGACAACGGTAAGGAGCCTCGTGAACTTAAGTAACCTGTAAATGGGAGGAAGCCATAAGCTTCACTAGCTTCACTAGCCACTAGCTTCACTTCATGTTTGGTGAAAGACACCCATGGATCATACAGTAAGATGGCATGCACTGTAGTCATCAGTCATAAAGAACATACGGATAAATCCTCTGATGATTCCCTCACAGACTACCTTGCCAGTCAAATTGACAGCCAATCATGCAAAAAATTGCACGTTTAAATGTTTGATAACAGTAAGACTCTAACACTGAAGTGTGCACTTTGGTGTAAAGCTGTCTGAAACTTGACTCCTTCCTCACAGAACTTGCTGACGGCCAAACTCAAGTGTTGGTGAGCGAGAGGACAGAAGCCTTCACAACTGCACGTAACCTCCTGGCCTCCGGGGCTGATGCCATCGAAAGGATCATGTCATCCTACAAAGAGGTAGCAGTTATACACACTGTGGTGACTTTAAACTAAAGACAAACAGGTACAAACCCACTCAAGATATAGTTTGTTGATGTTTACTATCTAACAGCAGCTACAAAAGGAATTGTGCAAAAATACTTAAACTATGATAAAAGCTCAAATCCCTGATTGACAAAATGATGTGATGAATCCTTTTCATTGTCACTGGAGGCTTAGACTTTGACCCTAAAGCTGGCTTGTGACAAGAACTGTTGTAAAAAGCGCTATATAAATAAATTTTGATTGATTTTGATTGAAGAATGACATATCTTCGAGGGAATGTGTGAAAAAGGCCTTACACTTCATTACAGATGGCCTGTTTGGCCTTACAAAACAGCTTATGAACGAACATACAGTAAATACTGCCAAAATGCAGCCATAATGGCTTGCATATTGTATTTATCTAGCTATATATCCCCTGTTCCATCAGCACCCATCAATAGTTAATAGGAACATTCTGGACTGGCAGCCTGTGCTGTTCATTGTCCATCATCACTGACAATATGCAGTGTCCACTGCTCTGCTATATGATAGCAAATTGGTTTGTAGCTGCTTAGCCTGGTGTTTGGCCTTTTGTCATTCCACTTGTGATAATGTATATGATAATACGTCTTATTAAGGTGTTTTGTGTTAAGGTGTTAATAAGGCATTATTACATTGCTGTACATTAATGATTCATTATTAGTAAATTGCAAACAATTAGGCCTATTGTGATAGGTAATGGGATGATACCGGTAACAACTTGGTTAATGCAAAGTGGACAGTGGACAGTGGACCCTCACAGAGTTAATAAGTACAAATGAGCTCCTAGTTGTTTCTTTGGTAATGCCGATTCAGTAGTCACCAGTCCTGCTCCTGGAAAAGAACCTTCCTGCAGAATTTAGCTCAACACTCACCGAACACACTTGATCCTTCTCATCAATACTGTCTCAACCCTGTCTGATTGAGTCAGGTGTTAGATGCAGGCAGGAACTGAACTCTGCACGAAGACAGAAATAGAGCTGGTGACCACTGACCTGACTATGTCTGCAGTGGACGTTCTCAGTTGTCTTACTGGCATATCATGAAGGGTGTGCAAGGTGGTGTTCATAATAGCTAACATTTCAATCACGCTTCCTGTGTCTAACACAATCTCCATGAATCCATAAATCTCCCTTGTGTCTAAGCATCTCTTGATTTGACGTACGGACTGCAGCCAATAGTTCAGAAGAATGTAACCGCACCCACCTCAAACAGATAAAATGAATACAGCTTTGTGTTGCATGAGTTAATAGGAACTTGGCTAAATCGTACAATGTCTCTTCTTTGTAAAGCACCTGTGTATTCAGCATTATGTCAAGGAGAATATGTTCAAATACTTGCTCCCCAAGTGTTTATACGTTAGGCCAACATTTGAATGTAATCAGTTAATGGTGACAAATATATAGGGTGGTTTTCTACAATCCATGACTTTCTGTTTTTTTTCCATAGGGAATGTTTGCTTGCTTTGTTGGCTGCCAAAAAAAAAACTCTTCCCCAGTGTTATTGTACTTTCCCTCCCTCCTATACATCCCATTATTGCAAAGTCATGAAAACTACAGCTGACGGCATGACTGCCAGTCCGATCAAAACACTGCAGTAAACTCCCCCAATATGAGACGGACGCACACCGAGTTTATATGTAGACGAATCAGAACAGTTCTCCGCAGGCCTGTACATGCCTCGAGGTCTGCATTCCTGATACCGAGTTAGCTCGCCAACACGGCAGAGCCGCTGGTAATAGAAATGGGCCACGCGGTGTTTCCAGAATCCCAAGCAGGTAAAGGTGATGTCACAGCTACAGGCCACACCCCCATTTCTTTCTCCGTACCGTAGGGCAATGAAAGCTGCAGGTCCTCTGTGCTAGCCCGTTGCGTTTGGCCTGCCTCTCTGATGGCCTCGCTGGGTGATTTAGACTGCTGCCTGTCTGAGTGGAGAGCACAGTCAGCTCTCCATCGCAGACGTCCCTCCAGACTGCAGATCATTATGGAGAACTCAACTCAGCTATTAAAACAACTATACGAAGTCAACTTGGTCCTAAGTGGTTTTGTATGTATAAATATAAGATGAAGATCATGATAAGACCCTTTACGTTTCTGTTACCTATAGCCAGACGGAGTGAACTTCCTCAGTATCACCACCATATTAACATGGACGCGGCATTCTAGCTTGTTGACACTCGTTGCCATTCCTAGAAGATGTTGATGCATTCCAGCGTTGACGGTCTTCGGTGAGCCAGAGAGTCTGAGCTGTTGGAGGTAGAATAAATGAATGCTGGAGAGACATCACACGATGCTTTTGGTGCTTCCACAAGTTTATGCTAGCGTTCATTCCACACGAGGTGCCCTCTGTAGAAACCCCATTGCAAATGGCTATGTAAGTTCATGAAGTCTGCATTCTCTGGTCATTTTCCAACGAACAGCGGTCGATGGGTATTATTGTCCTAAGCCAGACTCTGGACTATCTGCTGTTAAATGGTTCTGACCTAGAGAGTTACTGTAGGTCAGCGTGACATCTGGATTCTGTCCTATGTCCTGTAGGTCACAGAGCTGGCTGGATACACGGCTCGCGTGCACAACATGTTCCTGGTGTTTGGGGAAGTGCAGAGGGGGGTGTACAAGCGATCTTCTGTCTCCGCAACAACAACCACTGGGGAGAAGTCCAGAGGGGGACGTCCAGAGCTGCACATCGATGGGCCCCTGGAGATCAAAGGTACAGCATTAATACAGGGTGTAGATACGAGCATGTAGCTTTGAGGGGACACTGTTGCCTCAGTGAGAGGCTTTCTCGACAGAAAAGTACAGAAATAGAAAATTGAACTAAGGGATGTAAAATGGTGAAAATATGAAAGGGTGGGTGCTGAAATTCAGAATCTTTCAAGGTTCCTCTGGATTCAGTGTGTGGAATTAATGTGATAGCCATTCCTCACCCAATCCCAATTCATTCATGTATTTTTTTGAATCTGTAGAATCTATAGAAACTGCATCTGTTCAAGTAACTCAAACTCTAAATGCATTTTGATATGAACCTTCGAATTCATTTTCATCGCAAATAAGCAGACATCTCTGATACCAAAAAGCCTTTATCCAGCTAATTTCTGAATACATTCTGAGATAATGTCACTTTTATTTGACGTTTTACTCTTTACAATAGATGGATCATGTGAATCGACTATACATGCTCGCATCTCCACACCTTAGGGTGTCGTTAAGGAGACGTTTGCTTTGTGAATCAAGCTAAATAAACTGTCCCATCCAGAACATATTACGTGTTATAGCTGGCTTATAAATTGGTGCCACTTCTCTGAAAGGAAAGTGTTTATTCTCACATTAGACACACATTAGAGGTGTGGTAGTACTTGCACCGGCAAAAAAGCAACATTAGCAGTAACTGCATTAGTTAAACAGGCCTCTGGAGACAGTAACTAAATCTGCGATGGTGGTTAAAGCTACTTCTCCTTTCCCCTCCCCCTCTGAAAAGTTCCACTTTTTGTATGATTTTTGTGCACATAGGTTCTCACAGAAATAACAGGGAAACTTTATGCAGTTCTCATATTTGATGATTCGATGTCTTGAACTTGAAGTACTGCTTGCCCTTTTGACAATGAGGCAGCCAATGAAAGCAGCAGCCATTACCACAAAATCAGCCGCCTGAATAGTTTCTTCACAGTGGGAAAATTACAGAGAAATGGACAAACACTGAATTGGGGAAGGTTTTTTGTTGTTTTGGTAGTCTTTACTGATGTCTTTGAAGGATCACTGAGAACTATGTTAAAATTATGAATACAAAAGACTAAAATATGTTTCCTTGTTAGGATTAATGCCACCTGATCTCACTTGTGCTCTTTCTAAGGGAAAGTCATTGATGTGGATAAGGGTATAGTCTGTGAAAACGTGCCCATTATAACTCCAAATGGGGATGTGGTTGTGTCCAGCCTAAACTTTAAGGTGAGATCAAATTTAAAATAATATACATTTTCATAGCTGAACTATGAACATGCACATAGTTCAACGTAGTTCATGATGTGTAGTTTAAAAACAATGAATTCATGCATTTCTATGTTTCATGCGATAGGACATTTTTATTGAATGGAACTTGCCAAGGTGCTGTAAGCCTATAGGTGTCTCATTGAACCTACGTGTGTGTGTGTGTGTGTGTGTGTGTGTGTGTGTGTGTGTATTGGTATTTGTGTGTGTGCGTGTGGGCATATGTGTGTGTGTGTGTGTATTGGTATTTGGGGTGTGCGTGTGTGTGTGTGTGTATTGGTATTTGTGTGTGTGCGTGTGGGCATATGTGTGTGTGTGTGT
The DNA here is from genome assembly GCF_052324685.1 of Brachyhypopomus gauderio. Taxonomy (NCBI): domain Eukaryota; kingdom Metazoa; phylum Chordata; class Actinopteri; order Gymnotiformes; family Hypopomidae; genus Brachyhypopomus; species Brachyhypopomus gauderio. The sequence goes on from NC_135215.1 coordinate 1,190,457, forward strand.
GTGTGTATTGGTATTTGGGGTGTGCGTGTGTGTGTGTGTGTGTGTGTGTGTGTGTGTGTGTGTATTGGTATTTGGGGTGTGCGTGTGTGTGTGTGTATTGGTATTTGTTGTGTGTGTGTGTGTGTATTGGTATTTGGGGGGTGTGTGTGTGTGTTGGTATTTGGGGTGTGTTTGTGTGTATCTGTGTATTGGTATTTGGTGTGTGTGTGTGTGTGTGTGTGTGTGTGTGTGTGTGTGTGTGTGTGTGTGTGTGTGTGTATCTGTGTATTGGTATTTTGTGTGTGTGTGTGTGTTTGTGTTTGTGTGTGTGTATCTGTGTATTGGTGTGTGGTGTGTGTGTGTGTGTGTGTGTGTGTGTGTGTGTGTTGGTATTTGGTGTGTGTGTATGTGTGTGTGTGTGTGTGTGTGTGTGTGTTGGTATTTGGTGTGTGTGTGTGTGTGTGTGTGTGTGTGTGTGTGTGTGTGTGTGTGTGTGTGTGTGTGTGTATGTGTGTGTATTGGTATGGGATGTGTGTGCGTGTGTGCGTGCGTGTGTGCGTGCGTGTGTGTGTGTGTGTGTGTGTATTGGTATGTGGTATGTATGTGGTGTGTATTGGTATGTGGTGTGTGTGTGTGTGCGTGTGTGTGTGTGTGTGCGTGTGTGTGTGTATTGGTATTTGGTGTGTGTGTATTGGTATGTGGTGTGTATGTGTGTGTATTGGTATGTGGTGTGTATGTGTGTGTGTGTGTGTGTGTGTGTGTGTGTTGGTATTTGGTGTGTGTGTGTGTGTGTGTGTGTGTGTGTGTGTGTGTGTGTGTGTGTGTGCAGGTTGAAGAGGGTATGCACCTGTTGATCACAGGCCCTAACGGCTGTGGGAAGAGTTCTCTCTTCCGCATCCTCAGCGGCCTCTGGCCCGTGTACGGTGGCCTGTTGTACAAACCTGCTCCACAGCACATGTTCTACATCCCACAGAGGCGAGTGCATTAACACACACATGCACACGCATGCATGCAAACACACATTCATTCACATTCCTTTAATCAAACATACATGCAAATGTGTTACTTCAGTCATTTCAGTTACACCATGCCACTGCATCCACTCATTCTCAATGCATGCGTACTGTATCTGTCTCCTTCACCCTCTCCCATGCTGAAGGAGACGAGAGACACAACTGCACCTGCGAAGGAAACCGGAGATCTCACTAGTGAAATATTTACCAGACTCTGCAGGCTCATACACATGACCCCGGGGAGCAGTGAATATTTGATAGGATGCCGGAAGGGAAAGACCGGAGCGCAGGCCTTTAGGAATGAGTCGTTCCTCGGTGCTCACCTGGGTTCCTCCGGGGTTCCTGGGCTCAAAAGGGAGCCCCTGTCTGCTCGCTCACCGTATGCTGACCTGTGTTCAGGCCTTACATGTCCATCGGGACTCTGCGTGACCAGGTCATCTATCCAGACTCTCTCGAGGACATGCATGAGAAGGGCTGCAGGGACGAAGATCTGGAAGGAATCCTGGACATCGTTAACCTAAACCACATCGTCACCCGGGAGGGAGGTGCGTCCCCATCCTGGCCTTTTGCACGAGGATGCGGCTTCATTGCTCAGGATGAAAGTCAATGCGTGGGCGTGCGTGCGTGCGTGTGCGTGTGTGACAGGAGTGCTTTCTAGCCAAAGATAATTCAGCTAAAGCAATCGTAATCCTGACGGTCAAATATCAGGGGATATATCTGCTGTTGAAAAAACAGGCCTACATGCCAGTGCTACACACAGTGTTTCAGGTCTTGATGTGGATTAGAAAGCATTAGATTGGCATTGTCAGACTCTACCTGTGATAAAAGATTTAATTCTGTGGGATATGTAAGAGAAAAAACCATGAAGAAAAAAACCATGAAGAAAAAACCAGTGTTAAATAAACATCTACTTCCAAAGGTTTACTAATTGTAGGAAGGTGTAGATTAAACACCTGGGTTTACAATTATACTGTAAGTAAATAAAGTATCACATGGTCATATTGCTGTGGCTGTGAAGCTGTAACTCTTTATATATGCAGGCTTTACTTCTTATGCAGTGAATCATATTTGTATGTTATCTCTTGACTATCACTTCTTATTCTTTGCAAATTTTATGCTGTATACGAACTGAACCAGCTTACAGTAAATTATTACAACAGTGGCACAAAAATTCCTTGAAGTTGTATTCAGAGGCATTTTATGCACTGATGTGGCATTTTCAGTAGTCTTGTGCCTTAAACAGAACAGCTAAATATGACGATGACGATGACTATGGTAATGAGTACATCTCACATTTAACACTTCTTCCGTTCAAAGGCACATATCTCTTCAGTACAAATCTTTGGTAAATCTTACATGACCGTTCCAGTCTTGGTAAAGGTTTCAGAGGGCTTGACTTCTTTTTTCCCCTCTGCAGGCTGGGAGGCGGAGGTCGACTGGAAGGACGTTCTGTCAGGAGGAGAGAAGCAGCGTATGGGCATGGCCCGAATGTTCTACCACAGGTAGGACGCCTCCTGGCAATGAGAAGTTCACCCGTGACCACCCACGGGCCAGAAAGCCTGACCCTAAAATCGGAACCTTTCTTGCAGGCCCAAGTACGCCCTGTTGGATGAGTGCACAAGTGCCGTCAGCATTGACGTGGAAGGCAAAATATTCCAAGCTGCAAAGGATGCTGGGATTTCCTTGCTGTCTATTACCCATAGGCCCTCTCTGTGGTGAGATGTAAACACAGCACATTTGAAATGAGGATCATTGGTGTAGGATTGATGAAAGTTAACATTAAGGACATTATTGTAGTTACAGAAACAGAAAGTGCGATAATCATTACTATGTATTCCCGTGTATTAACTTAAAGGTTGTTAACAGGACTGTCTTGCAATGCTATATGTTAATTATTATGACATGACATTGACATTATTACCACCCATTGTTGATATGATTTATGAATAGATTCTTGTGGGTAATTAAGCCAGTGGATCTTTTTCTGCATGAGTTCACCCGGAAGTGTTTGTTCCCTCTGACAGGAAGTACCACACACACCTGCTGCAGTTCGACGGCGAGGGCAGTTGGCGATACGAACAACTGGACGCAGCTACGCGCCTCTCTCTGACCGAGGAGAAGCAGCGTCTGGAGTCGCAGCTCGCAGGAATTCCCAAGATGCAACAGCGACTGAACGAGCTCTGCAAGATCCTGGGCGAGGACTCCGTGCTCAAGACAGCCGAGGCCGAGGAGGCGGAGTGAGGGGCGGAGCAAGGGGCGGAGCCACAACGGTGTCACGAGGCTGTCGAAAAAGGAATGCCTACATACAGTGTTAATTTTAAAGCATGTCACTTTCTAAAAAGTCACTTTATTATTTTTTTTTCTTTTTGTGAGATTGACAGTCTTGGGTCTCTATCTCAGTGTTTATCTCAGGATTTAATTTTCCTTTGTTTTTTGTTTGGTTGTTTTTTAACAGTTATGATAGCAGTTATGAGTGTATTTTGATACTTCTAAAAATGTGCAAGATGGCAACATTTTAGCAGTTATTAATGTTTATTATATACAGTAAGAGTGACGGTTCTCAGTATTTCTTTTAGGAAACATGTCTATGTGCTTTGATGCTCATTTGTAAGGGGATTTCATTGATTTCTTATTTGACATTGCAAAGTATGTCCTGTGGATTTGTTTTATTTATTAATATTTTTTGTTTGTTTTTATATTTTATCCTGAACAACCGAACCCCACCCTAAAACCTGGAAACTGACTCTGGGTTCAATCTGATTTCAGTTCCACTGTGTCAGCGGCTGTCGTTGGGGTTCTCTAGGCTCAGGTGAACAGACAGTCTGGGTTTCCCAAAAGCATCGTGCAGACAGAGACCATGCGCGTACCTGATCTTCCAGTCTGCCATGACCTCTGCTTTGTGATGCGTTTTGGAAATCAAAACCAGAGCACAACGTGGCAGATGTGGTGGTGGTGGGGGGGGGGGGGGGGGTGGGGGGGGGGTAGCCACATGCTACGGGAGCGCTGCCCCACAGAGGCAGACTCTCGCACCTGCTCAAGACGGCCAAGACAGAGTAGGTGGTTTAGGTGTAATACGGCCGTCAGAAACGAACAAACACCCACTTGTGGTGTTTAAGTTAAAGCTCCTCTTTTCCACGTGTGCCTTGAGCACTCCAGCAGTACCAACATCATCCATGCACAGCGCCCATCAAAACTCTAAGGACGAGCGATTCAAAATGAGATTATTTTTTGTCCACTTTCAGTAGTGTGTTTTAAAGAAAACAATGTCACAAAACAATGTCAGTGTGTAGGCACTAAATGTTTGTGAGAATAACTAAAACCAAACTATGTCGATGAGAGAAACTTCTGATCGTTCCCCAGCCATCCACCCACACTGATTCTCAGTCTACACCCACCAGTCACACACTCCAACCACTTCTCCTATTTGTTTGCTGTCTGCACCTCTTTCCTGTTCTATTTTCTCTGCTTGTTCCTGCGGGTCTACGTCCTCGGGGCTTCTTGTTAGTCTACAGGCTTGTCTAGATACTTGTTAGACTCCAGGCTTGTCTAGACTCCAGACTTGTTTAGTCTCCGGACTTGTCTAGTCTCTGAGTAGTCCCCAGGCCTGTCTAGTCTCTCGTTAGTCTCCAGGCTTGTCTAGTCTCTTGTTAGTTCCCAGGCTTGTCTACTGTCTCATTCTCATTAGTCTCCAGGCTTGTCTAGTCTCTTGTTAGCCTCCAGGCTTGTCTAGTCTCTTGTTAGTCCTCAGGCTTGTCTACTGTCTCATTCTCGTTAGTCTCCAGGCTTGTCTAATCTCTCGTTAGTCTCCAGGCTTGTCTAATCTCTCGTTAGTCTCCAGGCTTGTCTAATCTCTCGTTAGTCTCCAGGCTTGTCTAGTCTCTTGTTAGTCCCCAGGCTTGTCTACTGTCTCATTCTCATTAGTCTCCAGGCTTGTCTAGTCTCTTGTTAGTCCTCAGGCTTGTCTACTGTCTCATTCTCGTTAGTCTCCAGGCTTGTCTAGTCTCTTGTTAGTCCTCAGGCTTGTCTACTGTCTCATTCTCGTTAGTCTCCAGGCTTGTCTAGTCTCTTATTAGTCCTCAGGCTTGTCTACTGTCTCATTCTCATTAGTCTCCAGGCTTGTCTAGTCTCTTGTTAGCCTTCAGGCTTGTCTAGTCTCTTGTTAGTCCTCAGGCTTGTCTACTGTCTCATTCTCGTTAGTCTCCAGGCTTGTCTAGTCTCTTGTTAGTCCTCAGGCTTGTCTACTGTCTCATTCTCGTTAGTCTCCAGGCTTGTCTAATCTCTCGTTAGTCTCCAGGCTTGTCCAGGGGGCCATCAGGTTCCTTGTCCTAGCTTCGAGGAGCCTGCTCTGCAGTCGTAGGTCCACTCACACTTTGCTCACTGGTTCCAGCTCCATCACCGCTGCCCCCACTTCCTTCGTTCAGTGAGTTAGCTTTTTAATATGGTTTTCCAAAAATTGTTTAGTAAAGCCCATTATTTTAGGCAAAATAAACCTTCCTTACTAAGGAAGATACGTAACATGAAGCTGAGTTTTACAAAATATAGGCAAGGTGTCAGTTAATATGTGTTTTATGTTAATGAAACCATTGCAGGAATATTTTTTCTTATATCTAATTTGTAAATGTATTAATTTCTTATTTCTAATTTTTTAATTTATTAATTATAAAGTTAAAACTTTTCCAAAGGGGGGCATTGTGTCCCTAGACTTTTGATGGGCTGTGGAGGCAAATGCTGTGAAAATGATTGTGATTATATACTAGTGCTGTCCAGTATAGCTGTTTTCTAAAATACGGACTGCAGGCCAGTGTTGGATATTGACGTTTCCCTTTTATGTTTGTCATTGAATTTTGTACAAATCATTTTCTCTGTCGTACCTGTGCTGCAGACTGATATACTGTGAAATCTGACTGTATTTCATGTTTCATGTTTTGATTTTAGGAGAAAACTGAATGCTTACATGTACTGAGGTATGAAATGTGTCTGTATTGCATCCGAAACACATAACGAGTCCCTTAATTATGTGAAAAATTAGAGCAAGATAATCACTGGGCTCCTATACTTACCACATAGTCAGTTCTGGTATATGAAACAAATGTTGGATGCCAGAATCATTAGTATTAGATAAGTTTAATTTATTTGTTTCAAGTAGGCAATTTTTAATTTTTAGAATTATCAGATCAGGAACTAGGAAGACCTAGAGTACTAGGGACAAGAAGAATGAACGAATATTGTGTATCACATGGTCCTTGTAATTTACGTACAAGTTCCAACATGCAATGCCAGCAGTGTAAATAGAATGATTTTTATAAGTCTGGAACTCTTGTATGAGAGTCCTATATTTTGACATGAGGTCCTTGTGCATATTTTGCATACGTATGATTATCAGAGGCATTTTCCTTGTGTGATGAATTTACAATTTTACGAAGCGGTATACTAACTTCCTCGTGTGTTTGTGAGGCATTAGAAGGCATGTAGACACAATCACAGTTACCTAAAGACAAACGCCTCTTGCGAATTTTCTGCCAGGTATGTACACCAACTTTTTATCTCAAAGAAATTTAACTTTTGCATGTTATAAGGCTATATATACACACATCACCTGTCTGGTTTTAAAGCAATGTCCATAAAGTATGCCATTTTGCTAATACAAATTCTAAAGGTCAAAGGTTAACAGGTAATGTAAACAAACTGAAACGTTAGTTACCCAGTAAATAAAAGGTTAAGCATCAATGTGTGATAAGCTTGTCTTGATTATTTGGTATTAAAGGTCGTTGTAAGCAGGGGCGATTTTAGGATCTGGTCTTTAGGGGTGCCCAGCCCCCAGTGCTCACAGAGGCACAATACCAAAGTATTGCGCAGGTGCAGAGCAAGGTTTTTGCATAATATAATATTTTAAAAATGTGTTGAGCCAGGGGGTGCTGAGCAACTTCACGGTGGTGCTCTAGCACCACTAAAAATACCCTAGCCTCGCCCCTGGTTGTAAGATATTGATATTACTTTCACGTAATTGTTCATGAGCAAACGTGATGTACAGGTACCAGATTGCCTGTACAGTGTTCATACTTCATAGTCATTCAGTTTAGCATTTGTTAAAAGACAAATGTTGAAAGAGATAAAGGAAATTAACAGCCATTCAGAGCCTTATCCATTCAGTAGAACACATGAAAAAAATGAATAATCTGAATAAATGAACTGCCTATGTAATTCCCACGTACTGCAGAACTGCACAATACTGTACATAAAGCGCCCTCTATTGGTTGGAAGAGGAAATCTTTCATTTCTTTTGCGCATTTCTTTTGTTAAATGTATTGAAGCCATGGCGATACCCGATCGGTTTCTTCTCTGGCCTGCATGTCTAAATTCTTTAATGTAATGTCAAAATCGGGTGATATAGCTTAACCCAGTCAATGAACTATTGTCGAACCGCGCAGTACCGACTGACAGAGTGGCACTGATTTCAACATAATGAACGGGTTTAAAAAGGAGAGCCCACACGTCGTATTGCTGCCTATGAATAACGCTGAAGACCTTATCTGCACATCTTATCTGCACATCCAGGTAACATGGACCAAGGGTTTCCTTAACAAACGTCTAATACTAAAACATCTAATTAATGATTCATACAGGATAAACATAATCGCAGTCGTTGCACACGTGCCCCATCGGCTTGCTAAAAGAATCAGAACCACGTGGTATATAACGCCCTGTAATTTAACTGATTTGAAAGCTGAATCAATGAATCAAAGCAATTGACAGAGATAAACAAAGCGCGCGCTGTTGATGCGGGCCTGTAGGGGCGTGGCCTGGCGCCCAGGGGCGTGGCCTGATGACGCGCCGGGCCCGGGGGACCACGCAGACGGACGGAGCCGAGACGCTCAGCTGGGCTCGGTGTCATTGAACATGCAGCACTCCGGACCGCGCGATGACCGAATCACGATTATTTCCAGCAACAAATGAAACGTCTGCGTCCTTTATTCTCCCATCTGGAGTGAAATGGTAGAATAAGAGGAACCGAACCGAGCCGAGCACCAGTGGAGCGACGCCGATACATGCTAAGGACAAAAAAAAACACCTTGGGATTATTTTGGGGTTATTAAGGGTCCGGATCGGTTAGGATGAGCGGACCGGACGACAGTTCCGTGGGGGTGGCTCTAAGGTAGGGGCGAGAACCTGCAGAATTGCCGCTGTTCTCACGCTGATGCTGGTGTGGGTCACGCCTCTTTGTAATGTACCTGTTATGGCAACATGATCATATCTTACATTTATTTGGCTTCATCTTTGATGTAAACGGCTTTAAACATCTTTATGAGAAATATATATTCAAAACGCCTTGTGAATGGTCGGATTCTAGTTTAAAGTCACTTTGGAAATACACAAATTCAGTGTAGTTGAATAATAGCTCATCAGCATTTGGCCAGAATATCAGAGCAGCTGGTTCCTCTTTAATCTTCAGGTCTGTGATCACTTCGTTTCTTTGTTGACCTTCTTCAGTTCACGTGGTTGAGGATGTTTAGTATATCCACACTACGATCATACTACGATCATACGACGATCGATATATTTGAATGTAGTCTATACCATTTCCAGCCTATCAAAACAAATAAACAAACATAAAACAAAGACAGCCCCCCTTCCCCCCTCCCTCCCAAAAAAACAGAATTAAAAGCCCTTCCCGCAAAAATAATGTACTTTAATAATGTTCCGGACTGCAGTGACTGGATCAGGACCCAGACGGGCGTGTGTTGTACTGGGCTGTATTGTCACTGAAGAAGACTCGCTTCAAGACAAAAGCGCTGCTCACGTTACATTATTCCGGTTCGACAGTTCCACTCCAGTTACCATCGGCAGACTTTGACCCAGCACGTAGTTTGCTAAATGTCTGGACTTAGACACAGTGTAACCCGCCCCACCTCCGTGTTTTGTAAAACCTGTGACATTCATATGGAAACATGTTCGGTTTTTTTTTTTGCATAGCAAATGCAGCACACTAACACATACAGGTGCAGTCAGCATCTTTGTGGATGAATGGATAGATGTTTAGTTAATGTAACACACAAGATATTGGGATATTTGTGTTGCTCCTGTTAGCTTTTATGCTACTAAGAATGTTATAAATGTAAAGAGAAGTAAATGTGAAATAAAACCAGTGTCTTATGACATATGGTTTACTTGTAATAAGATAACCGTGATAAAAGTTACTCCTGTGAGAAAATGTGTACATTTTATACAAAAGTGTCCAACACATTGATAATTCAAAGTGGTATCAGCATTCTGTGACTCAGCTGATTCAGCTTTTGTTCTTAATAATAATTAATCACGATGGTCTGTACAGAATCAGTGAGGGGTGAGTCTTCTGGCTTGTGGGTCTACCCACTAATCCTCACGGTCCTGGATAGGAGACTAAGCTGTTCACATTTAGACTAAGACCCTAATCCCCTTCTTTACTTCACACAACACACACACACACACCCTCATGTACACTCCTACCAAGGCCTGACAGATTTCGCTTACATAGCGAATGTTATGCCACTACAACAACCCTGAAGGTTTTAGTGGAATAGTGGATGACACAAGGTGCCTGAAACAGCTATGATATCTGAAGGACATTAGCATTGTGTATTTTCTGCAACGGCCTGATTCCATTTTTAAACATGAGGTAGCCAGACTAAGATTAAGACCTGTTGTTATTACCGTGAGGCATTACAGTCGAAGTCACCATCATTCAAGATGCGTAATCTACCTTGAGTGCCCCTCTTTGTGAAAGTGAAGTAGCAGATACCTTGTAATTAGCACTAGTGCTGACAGTAGCAGTCACTACTGAATACATCGGCTGCTGTGTTTTTACAGTTTTATAAAATAATACATCATGGTCTTTGATTCTGTTTCTTCCACTGTTGGTTGTTATGGACACAGGGCCTGTCTCTACCTGCTGGCCTCAAGCCATGTGTTGAACACCTGATTCATCTTGGATTCAAATGCAGGATTAGATTCAGATTAATTAATCTATAAACTCACTGGTGCTTTTGTTTTCTTATCCTTGCTTTCGTGTCTTTGGGTATCAGCGTTGTTTTAATCTAATCAGCAACTGTCTGAACATTCCTCTGTGAAAGGCAGAAACACAAATGATTTGTTACATTTCCGAATGTATATCTAAAAATTAGCTGAAACAAACGAGCTAAACCTGGGCCCCTCTGACAGAAAGGAGCTCAGTTCGGGGACAAAGCGTCCAGTGAGGTCCAGGCAGCTCGGGTGCCCATCTCTGTAAGTGCATGTAGTGGCTGAAAAGCTGAAGTGAAGGGCCAGACTGTGTCTGTCTGTCTCACGCCGGGTACACGCAGCTGCAAGTCCTCGGAGTACCAGTTCACTCCAGCACGCCACAACTGAGCAATTAATAATGGAAGGCCTCCAGGCTAACAATGGTATTCTTTGTGAAACTGATCTTTCAGTCAACTAAATTACAAGTTTGCTCTACGGACAATGCTGTTTTCATTTCTAGTCTAAGGATAATCTTGTTTTGATGGGTGTGTTTTGGTTTGTTTTTTGTTTTTTTTCTTGTTTGAGGACGATATGTGGCAAAAGTTGGTAGTGCAGTTTTTCTTGAAGAATATGGCTGAATCCCTATAGATTTATAAGCTCTGCCCATGTGAAACATTCAGTATATTTATGTGGCTGAGGTAAGCTTAGTGCTGTTTTCATTTTCTGAGCTTTTCAATATGCATTGTGTCTTCGCAACAGTCCTTTTAGCTGATTGGTGGGGCCTGGTGTCTGTCACAGCTTGTAACCAGACCTTTTGTCACTGGGTGGATTACGCTGAGCGGCCCACCTGCTGTCTTCTTCTGCTGTAACTTTGTAGACTCTCATATCAATATTCATGAGCCCATAGCAAAGAACCGAAAGAGAACTGCTTCTCTGAAACTCATCTGTCATCTCCAGTGCAGGAAGTCAGTTCGGCTGACATGTTTTCCGACAAAGTCACCTGGGAAAATAAACTCTCAGTGCGTGGCAAAAGGAGGCCTAATGACTCTCAGAGCCGGTGACACTCACCGCCAGGACTTGAATAACTCGCCTTGAAGTTTCTCTTGAGATTAACCTTATCTCTTTCCTGTTCTTGCTAAACTCTCGGCAGGGAGACCTCAGCTTAAGTCTCTGGCTGCTCCTGCGTGTGCTGCGTTTTGTCCTTGTTTGAAGGTTTTATGTGCCCTCATGTCACAGTTATAGTGCACGGTATACTCTGTGCCCTTACAGGAAATATGGTGAACAGTCTGATCTTTGGAGCTCATTCACAAGCTGCCAGACTCTAATCCAGATCTCTGTCTCCTGTTCCACACCTTCGACAGCGCCTGCGGTATAGATAAGTGTGTTTCCTATACTGCTCCTTTATAATGGCACGAATCACCCAATTTTATATTTGTCGTGGCTTTTGACTGTACCGTTGGAATGGCAAACATATCATTCCAGTTCGGTTCTTACCACACGCAATGGCGACAGGATTCTACAACTTTCCTTATCTCGTGTTTTTTCAGCATTTCCTCTCCGTTCACAACCAGCCGGTGTCAAATCATGCTTGGATCAACAGTTCTGTGCCGTTTCTGGTGGTTGGAGCGTTTAGGGAGACGAGGTTACTGGCTGTTTTGGACCCTTGTTTTTCTCCACAGATTTTCCACTTGTTGCCCTGAGCGATGAGGCAGTCTGACAGCCCCGCGCTGCCCTCTGCCTCTACTTCCTGTGGCTGACTGCGGGTGCACTGCGACCTCTGACCCAGGAAGCCAGGCGAGGTTGATGAGGGGCCACAGAAGCTCACCTAAGCCGCATTCTTTAAAGCGGACGAACACAGCTGAGCAGGTCAGAAATCCTCTGTTGTCGTTATGGACGAGGTCAGACCGAGAGCCATCTTCACATCCCATGCGCTTTGTTAAAGATGTGAGTGACATCAGAGCTCAGAAAGCTGCTGCCTCCAGTACTTTTTTTCCCATGCCGCTGTGGTTTGTGAGGTAATATTAGAATCAGGCTGAGGTGTGAATTTGCGCTCTCATCAAGAACGGACTCGTTTTTTGTCTTTTTCGTCACCCCGTGCCTTCAGGCTGAGGTAGGCTTGTTCCTGCCTGTTCCCCGGTTCACACCACTTCATCGTGGCAGAAATTAGCTCTACAACTCAGCACCAGGCTGTCAACAATGGAGGTCCTTGAACTGAAAACAGAAGGCCAAAACAGTGAACGGCACTCTCCCTCTTCCTTGTCAGCCGGGGCTAATCCCTCGGTCAGAACGCTGCAGACACCTGCGTCTTGGCCAGGTAATGGATGTCACATATGTAAACGGAGATTCTAGAAATCACAGTGGCGATGACAGATCAGGGCCTGACGTTCCCACAGATTATGTCGAGAGGGGAAAACCTCACGCTCAGATTCTGTGTCTCTCTTTTTTCCCCCCGTTCCTTTTAATGTGGCCACTTATTGACTTAGGAGAGCTGTTTTCCCATCACATTCAGAGGAGCAGGTCGGACAGTCTTCAGCCCTGAAGAAAGCGGCCCTGTCTCGACACTAGAGGTTCTCCGCCACATATCTGAGAACGGATCGTGTTCCTCGGGCCTTATGTTTAAACATAAGGGGGAGGTTCTTCATTTACTTTCCTCACCTTTTTACTGGAGGATTTTATTTGGGACACAGAATGGTTTGTTGGGAAAACCCGAAGCAATGAAAGTGCTTTGTGTGTGAATGAAAATGGGTTCTGTAATACTCCAGTTCATGGCTGGTTAAGCACCCAGGCAGATAAAAGCTGAAGACCTTTTGCAAAATACTGTATGTTAAGCAATTATATATACACCTCAAAAACATCTGTCATTTTGTCATGAAATGCTGCATTTGATGTGCTTGTCATTTAAGACTGCAGTGGACTGGTCTTGTTGATTATTCGGAATCAAACAGGTCCTCAAAGGTGAGCAGGTGTGTTTGTTTATGTATTATGAGGGCTGGCATATACTGTAATGCTGAGTCACAGTCAATAATCAGTAATGTTCTCTGTATGCTTTGGAAATCCTTAGTTGAAAATTCTATATTCCATGGTGAAAATTCTTAAAATTCATAGATCCATTCTTAAAATCCATAAAAATATGGCTTTGTAGTATTGTTTGTAGCAAGAGCTCAATAATGTGGAGAACATTCCACCAGCATCCCACTGTGTGAGGTGGTCCACTTGTCGTGGCTGCTCTTCAGGTAGTGGGCCTGATCATGACGGAAAATTGCAAAGTCACTGCCTTTCTACGGGAGTGACGTAGGATAGGGTGATCTGTGGGAGGGCTGCTGTCTCCGCTACAGACGGTGAGTCAGCTGTTAACGAGAACAGGAAATCAAATCGGCGATCACATCACAGACCTCCCAGGGGAACCGGTTTGGATCAGCACCTCCTGATATTGCCATCCAGTCAGTTACTCCTGCTGTAGAATTATCTTCTTCTATGTTTTTTCTTCTGTGATTCACACTAACAATGATACATAAAAGCTCCCCTCTCAATCTGGATTAGCCTGCGGGAAGGCTGTTGGTTAATGTAGAGATCGCAGACTGGCAGAATGATGCACAGATTTGCGGAGGTCTGAGGGCCCCAGAAGAGGTGCACAGAACTCTGGGAAAAGGGGAGGGGCACAAGAGTATTGGCTGTGGGAGTAATCGCTGTAATGAGGCCTGAGGCTTGATGCTAAGTGGCGCTGTCACATGTTTAGTGGTGTGACATGGGCTCCTGAGCTCCGATCAACCCCTCCCCCTCGACTTAACACCGCCACCTCAGAGTCCTCAAAACAAACCATCCATTAACTCACCCGTAGGAGGCTATTGATTACGCTTCCTCACTTCCTGTGTTCCAGAATGAACGTAGTTAGCAAAGTTATCACAAATTTGTTGCAGTTTTTTTGTATTAAAGGAGCATTATACAGGGACAAAGGTGAAAGAGAAAGGCTGGTATAAAGTGGCTCACTTTGATGGTATAAAGTGCCATTAACTGTTTTGTTAATGGCCTGCAATATCTTTTTAAAGGACTCATAATTACAGACACCACTTCCATGCGAACTGCTCTTTTTGTGACCTTCCATGAGTTAGTGGGCTTTCAGAATACTTGTACAAGACATATTCACCACAGTACTTCATCGTGGCTCAAACGTGGCTCTCGCATGCTGTAATAGTTTATCTCTAAATTGTGTGAAGGAATCAGGCAGTCATTGTTATCTGCCATTTTTCAAATGGCACTAATGTATGTATATGGGCCTTTGTGTGAAGGACATGAAATGACCGCTATAGTGCCATTGAAAAATGGCAGATAACAATGACTTCAACCACATGCAAATTGTGGAGAAGTTTGAGAGTTTAACAGCTGGCGGGAGGAGACATTATTAGAAGCTTTGGGATGCCACCCTGAAGGTCTGAGGTGGATGTGAACGCCTTATCTGTCTTTGTTGGGCCTGGCACTGGGGAGGGCATGCACAGGGCCCTTTAGAGGATCAGACGGCTCACTGCCCTGGGGCCCCAGCTCACAGCCCCGAGGGGCCCAGAAACACTGGGAGAGAAACACTGGACCAATCTGGACATCTGAAGCCCTTCTGTGTTTTTGCCAGTCTGACAAATGACATATGAAAGTTGGCACTGTTGTAGCGAACTTGACCTTCTGCTGTTTTCTGTGAGGACGCCCTTCCTGCATGAAGGAGCTTACTGGAGGAGAACGGAAAGAAGGAGGAACAAAACAGAGGGAGACTACATCTCTAACATTTCTGTTCTCTCTTCATGCGTGTTAGCCGCTAACAAGACAGATATACCGAGCCCTTTGCCATCGTAATATGATTTAATCGGTTGTGTCAACGGTGCTTGTAACTTCTTGTAAGCTGTAAGTCACGCCGTGATTTGTGATCCAGACACGGCCCTGGAGGCCATGCTGAGTTGAAACACTGCCTGCCAGTGTCTTGGTGCGGATTGCGACTCCGTTTCAGGTTCGGTCCCTGCGTGGTACGCGTGGCGAATGAACAGCCCATCGCCCCCTGACCTCGGTCTCCCGGTGAGGACAGGGGACAGCGTGCCTTCTGATGTCATCCCACTGGCCTGATAGGCTTGCTGGTGCCACGGGGACCGTGATTTGAATTACGCCTTATGCGGACCTGATATCATGACGCCTGTTCTCGTGTGTCCATATGACCTTGTGATGGGAGAGAAGCTTAACTGGGAAGCTCACATGACTAAATAAAATTATGTCTTGTGTACACTTGAGTGAGTCAGCACATTTCTGTGGATCATTAAACTCAAAACGATTTTATCGTCTGCCTGTATTTATGATGTAATCACAAAATTCGAGTTTTCCATTAGCACACCGCCTCACACTTATTTACTTAACAACATGACGTCAACTTAATGTAGAGGGCTGCATCCTAGCTGTGACACCACAGTAGTGCGAGATCAGGACTTGCGCGACCTTGACCCCCCCATTATGAATGGCACCGTTCTTAACCAGAGGGCAGTTACTCAAGCGCTCGCGGCTCTCATAAGGAGGTTCTGATGGGTCGTGGGGGATAGCAAAACAGCTCCAACTTTCAGCCGCGGCTCAGTAGACAAACACTTGAAGAACGGACTGGAAGCATGGCCAAAGCCCCAGAGAACATTGATCGGTGCTTGTCCTGAAGCTCAGGATATGCCACGCTGCATTTACAAAACTTTACACATTTTTACAAGACTGCTAAATTGATTTTTGTATTTGATTTCTAAGGCACGTGAAGTGTCCTGCCCTTTATCGAGCCAGACGCTTTTTTAAGTCCACCATGATGTCGGACGTCTCTCTCAATCCATGTCGTCTCTCCATCCGTGTCCATGGCGATGGGTGCTCAGAACAGAGATGCTAAATAGCTGAGGACTGACATCATGAGCATGCTCAGTAGCAGTGAGCTGTTGCTAGGACTACCACTTTAGCCCCACCCTCACAGCTAGGACCCAGCATCTAGGCATCAGCGCAGATGTGTAAAAGATACTATGCTATTAATTATGCATTTCATTAGTTTGGGGGCTACACTCCAGTGACTCTATAGGTGTCTATAGGTGGAGCTGGTTATTTTTGCTGTGTGATCGCTACAGCTGCGCTCATTCATGTGTGGTGGTTTAGGGTACAACACAGACCTGGTCAGTGTGGGCTGGTGTGGTAGGAAGGACCCGAGTGAAAACAAACAGAAAAACATCAAGTTAATGAAAGGCAGGGCGTGTCTGTCTAAGTTCCCCTGCTGCCTCTGAACACAGAAAGCTCTGTCTTCATAAGATGGCAGGAGTGACCTGGGCGCCTGGTAGTCCTATAATACACACACCCTCTCTATCTCTCTCTCTCTCTCTCTTTCTCTCTCTCTCTCTCTCTCTCTCTCTCTCTCTCTCTCTCTCTCTCTCTCTCTCTCTCTCTTTAACCTATTATAAGGTTATTGTTGGTTATTGTTGACATGACCGCTGTAGTATGTCCGTACCCATATGCAGCCAGTTTGTCTCTGTGCAGAGTTTGTCCCTGCGCATGACTCTATAATTCAACAAGCCTTTGGAGTAGATTACCTCTGCAGATCGGTAATGAAGAAGCCCCTGTTGAGAGTGTGGTGTAGTGTGCAGTAATGCTCTCTGGCACTTTCTTGGCGAGTCATAAGCCAGACTTTGCCAGGGTGCAGCACAGACCCATACCTGCTAACAGCCGCATACCTGAGGTCCAAATGTCAACACATTAAAGCATTTAATCAGTCCGGCGTGGGATCATGAGAGGGTTTATTGTCTCCGTGGCAACGAGAATGACTATTTTTTTCTCTCTCTTTCTCTCTCCCAAACCCTACCCCCCCCCCCCCCCCCCACCCCCCCAAACACACACACACACACACATACACACACACCGCTCCTGGCAGAATCCGTCCACAGTTAGCGAAGGAGAAAATTGAAGGATGCCACATTTGCACCTTTGTGACCCCGGGTGAACCCCAGGTGGTTCTGGGTAAGGACAAGGCCTTCACATACGACTATGTGTTCGACATGGACTCCCAGCAGGACGCCATCTACTCCAACTGCACTGAGAAGCTGATCGAAGGCTGCTTCGAAGGCTACAATGCCACCATCTTCGCCTACGGCCAGGTAAGACAGGGCCACAAACCGGTTAGTGCTGAAGGAAGACAAACGGACCCTCCCACAAGGGCGGGCCGAGTCAGCGCAGCTCAGCTCACGCCAACGATGACTGGCATAAATGTTAAGCGTTCGTTCTCCTAATTGCCCGTTACCACCGCCACGTCAAGCCTGATTCAGTTTCTCTCTGTTCCGGGCAGCAGCGTCACACGACAAAAAGGTGCTCACCGCTGTGCTTTTCTCTGGGCGGCTCGTTCCATATCAGCTGCGAAGAAAAGCAAACACGTGTCAAAACCTCTGTCAACACTGCAACGGCAGATATGTTTCAACAAGGGACCTGTAAAGTGGTGGGGGAGGGGCAGGGGCAATTGGCTTGATAAATGAATCTAATGGGTAATTCTTAGAGGCGCATGGGGGCTGACTGTCAGATAGACTTTGCCTGCTTCTTTTCAGACGGAGCTCTTTATATTACAATTACAAAACCGCCCGAGAATTCCTCGGGGCAAGCCAGGGGCTCCTCTCCGGTCTTCTCAATTCTCACTTCATCTTTTGCTCGAGTTTGGTCCCGCTGTGAAGCTCTTTCAGGAGCTGCTGTTGGGGGGTTGGGGGGCGATGACGTTCAAACTTGGAACCGGCGTCTCATTCCTCTCTCTGTGGCCATGACAACGGGGACCCCCCCCACACACACACACCCCTACGCCCGAGTCTGTTTTGTATGTGCGGTCACCCTGCTCCACCTCTGCAGACAAAGGGAGCCCTCTTAGAAACGAGCACTTGCTAACCATCAGTCATCTTCTACCCATCACAGGTGCATAAGCACATATTAGGCCCTGCTAAATGCTGACAGCCCGTATACATCTGCAAATTCTAGCACATTCTAGCATTTTCCATGTGCTGTGAACTGTTGCGCCAGTGTGCGTGTGATTGGCTTCCCACCCCTGTGCCTCCTCCAGACGGGCTCGGGGAAGACGTACACCATGGGCACCGGCTTCGACGTCAGCATCAGCGAGGACGAGTGCGGGATTATCCCGCGGGCCGTCAGCCACCTCTTCCGTGGCATCGAGGAGAGGCGTCGGGCGGCAACCGAGCAGGGCCGTCCCGTGCCCGAATTCAAGATCAACGCCCAGTTCTTAGAGGTGAGCGCAGCCATCCCTACCCCGCAATCTCCTGGGCCGTGAAACGAAACAAAACAAAAACCAGGAATCCACTATCAATGGCACGGGGTTATCATGAGCCTGAGAAGCGAACTAGCAGCTTCCTGGAGCTATGGACCTCCAGATGGTGACGGGAGGTAGTGTTATTTCTGGCCTTGGTGAAAGGGTGGGAGACCCTCATTATCAACAAAGCTTTAAATTTAACTCCCGGACAGGCAGTGAGTAGCACCTACTGTGTCAGCACATTCAGAATGACGTTGACATGTTGAAATAGATTCCACTGTTATCTTTGCATTTGGAGACACTGGAGAGACGTCCTCCTGAGTTATCTCCAACTGTCTCAATGTCTGATCATCTCCTTATCCAAGGCTTGTGATGAAGCAGACTCTTGACTGACACCACGCGTGGTTAGACAGAACTTGTGAAAATAAATAAAAACCATGGGAAGTTCTGCTCGTCGCCCTACAGTTGTACAACGAGGAGGTTCTGGACCTGTTCGACTCGACGCGGGACGTGGAAGCCAGGAAGCAGAGGTCGAATATTAGGATCCACGAAGACGCCACGGGGGGGATCTACACCGTGGGCGTCACCACGCGCACCGTCACCTCTGAAGCTGAGGTTAGGATGTCACAGAACAGTGTGTGTGAGCGTGTGTGTGTGTGTATGCACGGTTCTGTTCATGCATACATGTGTTCCTGCACCACTCCCCATTCCCACCTGATAGGTTTCGTAAACAGATGTAAGTTGTAATCTGTCCCTCCCCTGTTTATCCCTGTAGCCAAGTCCTGTGCTTTATGTAGGTTGTGTCCTGGTGTTGACGAAAGGTCTGTTAGCTGAATTCTTTTAACATCGAATTAACACAATACTGTGTGCATTAGCAAACATGCATGCAAACCCATGCTAATTAATACAGCAGCTGACTTCATATGCACACAAAATAAATATTCGTTGTCATGTCGCGGTTTTTTTTTACATAAAAGAGACCACTGGCACAACTACGTACAGACAAAGACTCGTAGTCAGCGTAAATCCGAGGACGTCGGACGTCAGACAGATTAGTGGCGCGTTCGTGCTGTTGTAATGACCCGGCAGGCCGTCTCCTCACCCGCTGTCCCCACGCTGTCTCAGATGATGCAGTGTCTCAAGCTGGGGGCCCTGTCTCGCACCACCGCCAGCACCCAGATGAACGTCCAGAGTTCTCGTTCGCACGCCATCTTCACCATACACCTGTGCCAGGTCCGCGTCTGCAGCCCCGCCGAGGTGGGTGTCGCCGCTGGGTTGGCCCCGCCCACAGACCTGCCTCCTTGAGGGCAGTCATAGACCATGCTACTTCTGTGTTGATAAGATTGTGTGGCCAAAATCTGATAAAGTCATTGATTGTAATGTCTATTTAGAATTTAACACCAGTACTGAATTTTGTTTTGTTTTTGGTTTTGTTAATGTTCTGTTAAGGATATATGTAGTATTAAAACTATTATGAATCAAAGGGAAATTGCAAGCCTAATGAAGCTTTTTAAAAAGATGACTGGGGTTTACTACAGTCAGACATGATTTGACTGATTGGACTGCCATTGTGTTGTTCTTGAAGCAGTCTTGATTACTATCCCATAATGCTTCTCCCATCTTCCATCACGTCCTGCCCAGAGCGACGAGACAGACAACAGGCTGGCCGATGGCTCGTCTGAGATGAACGAGTTTGAAACGCTCACCGCCAAGTTTCATTTCGTGGACTTGGCCGGCTCCGAGAGGTTGAAGAGAACTGGGGCCACGGGGGACAGGGCCAAAGAGGGGATCTCCATCAACTGTGGCCTGGTAGGCCAGGCTGCTTTACCCACACTCAAACATTTGAGTGCTTTTTGAGTGAATGGAGTTTTGAGAAGGTTGGAAGCCATTGGTACAACTTGCTGGGGACGAGGGTCTTGTATCCAGTTCAGTTCTGTCGCAAATTCCCTTCACAAAAAGTTTTTGTGTGTATTTGGAAATGAACACCATAACTGAAAGATTTCATGGCTGTGTCAGGACATCAATGGTTCAATATTTTTGTCCATTGGATGCTTTTTTTGTGCCTTCAGAAAGCAAGATATTTAATTACATGAATTAAAATGGTGGGGACAAAACCAGGTATTTCAATAAGTGGTGGTGACATCGCCCAAGTGTTTTCAGTATAAATGGTGCCTAGGGATAACGTTTCCATCTGATTTTGCTGCTTGTATCAAGCTTGGTTTCTGTTTTCTTGTGTGGCAGTGGGGGTTTTGTTTTCTTTTTTGTGAAGTGAAAGAACTAAATCTTAATAAGGTTGCACATTTCTTCATGAATAACGTGTTTGCATCGATGGCTCTGCTCTTTGAGGACAATTTCGTCTGAGAGGGCTGACTTTGTTTTCCAATCATTCAACTTCACTTTGGAGCTGGCAACAACAGCTCCATCTAGTGGCACTTAGAGGACATGCATGGCAGCTCAACCTTCATAAAAAGTTGACGTATCTATGTTCGTTTTGCCTCTTCTGTTTTGTGTGTGTCTGAAGCTCGCTCTGGGTAACGTTATCAGTGCTCTGGGAGACAAGAGCAAGCGATCCACACATGTGCCTTACCGCGACTCGAAGCTCACACGTCTCCTCCAGGACTCCCTGGGAGGGAACAGGTCTGTATCTCTTCTCATTTCTTCTCATTCCTAGCTCACGAGAGCTCATGTGTGACGGAGGACAATCTACCTCTGTCTCCAGCTACGTGAAACCGTTTTGCTGTTTCTCTTCTCTGTCTTCTCGCTCCAGTCAGACCGTGATGATCGCCTGCATCAGTCCCTCCGACAGAGACTTCATGGAGACGCTGAACACCCTGAAGTACGCCAACCGGGCGAGGAACATCAAGAACAAGGTGGTGGTGAACCAGGACCGGGCCAGCCAGCAGATCAGTGCCTTGCGTACGGAGATAGCACGCCTGCAGATGGAGCTGATGGAGTACAAGACGGTGAGAGAGGGAGGGCGGAGAAGGGATGGGTGACTGCAGCTGTTTGAGTGTTTAAGTGTTTGAGTGTTTGAGTTGTTTGAGTGTTGAGTGTTTGGGTGTTTGAGTGTTGAGTGTTTGGGTGTTTGAGTGTTTGAGTGTTTGAGTGTTTGAGTGTTGAGTGTTTGGGTGTTTGAGTGTTTGAGTGTTTGAGTGTTTGGTTGTTTGAGTGTTGAGTGTTTGGGTGTTTGAGTTTTGAGTGTTTGGGTGTTTGAGTGTTGAGTGTTTGAGTGTTGAGTGTTTGAGTGTTGAGTGTTTGGGTGTTTGAGTGTTTGAGTGTTTGGGTGTTTGAGTGTTTGAGTGTTGAGTGTTTGAGTGTTGAGTGTTTGAGTGTTGTGCACACACAGGGCAAGCGCGTGGTGGGCGAGGACGGCCTGGAGAGCGTCAGCGACATGGTCCACGAGAACTCCATGCTGCAGGCGGAGAACAGCAACCTACGCCTGCGTGTCAAGGCCATGCAGGAGACCATCGACGCCCAGCGCGCCCGCCTCACCCAGCTGCTGAGCGAGCGGGCCAGCCAGGCTCTGGCCAGGGCAGGTACGTTTGCCGCAGACAGGGGGCAACAGGGAGCGATCTCCACGCACACCGTGCTGGTGTGCTGGTTGAAGCTGCCCTGTGGGGCCCTGGTGATGGTTGTAGAAGGGGCACAAAGTGGGTCATAATGAGTCAGGAGTTATATTGACTCATTATAATGAGTTTGTCAACTGGATTTGAAGTTACTGCTACAGCAATCTGAACCTCCTGTTCAGTGTGTAGCTTACTCAGGTTATATGATCGTCCTGTAGGGGGCGTGAGATGTTTTCAAGTCCTCGCCTGGTAGTTTTTGTGGTTCAGGGGGGTGAATTTCTTTCTGCTGTCCCGCAGGTGAAGGAAATGAGGAGATTGGCAACATGATCCAGAACTACATCAAAGAGATCGAGGAGCTCAGGTATTATGGTGGGGAGTTGGCCTCCTTCCTCTGTGGCCTTTAGAGCCTCAGTAAAGAGTCTAATGTAAATGAATGTGTGTGTGTGTGTGTGTGTGTGTGTGGGCCACAGGGCCAAGCTGCTGGAGAGCGAGGCCATGAACGAGAGCCTGCGTAGGAGCCTGTCCCGCGCCTCCACCCGCACCGCCCTGTACGGAGCACCCGCCCTCCACGCCCCCGAGAAGGAGACCTCCGACATCATCGAGATCGCCAAGAGGGACCTGGAGAAGCTCAAGAAGAAGGAGAAGAAAAAGAAGAAGAGGTGAGGGCGCCCCCTGCTGCCCCGCCGGGCCGGTGCAGAACGCTGGGAGGTTTTTTTCCCGCTGGCTCTGAGCCGCACTGCTGGTTCCCTGTGCATACCTGTCCGAGCCACTGTAACTACACTCTATTACCGAGAGTGACAGCTCTGATTATAACCACAGCCCCGACGATGGTTATTTCCCGTGCCGAAGGCGTCTGAGAAAACCTGCCGAGCTCTCGTGTAGGAGGGGCTTCCCCTGTGCGTCTCGGTAAAGACTCTTTCTCAGACACATAATATTCTGATGCAGGCAACGTCCTGACTGTTTACATGTCCCGACAACAAAGGGATTAAGTGAACATTCCATTTCACATGTAAAAGATATGCGTGTTTGTAGATAGGTGGATAAGACGTGAGTAAGAACTGAACTAAGATGACATACTCCAAAGAGCGCAGTAATTCAGGTCAGATTTGATGGGTACGTTAGATCTCTGAGCAGTCCTGTTCAGATCAGCTGGCTTCTAACCTTTCTGATACATTAATTAGCTGTGATATTTTACAACAACCTTGATTCATAAATCGTTTACGTTCAAAGCCACCTCTCTTAGCATGGAGACTATTTTCCCGCACCAACACAGGATTGCTACACAACACAGTGGCCTTTTCCCCGTTCTGCAACCTGCCTGATTTCAGTCCAGCTATTCTCGAGCTCGGTTCTTCCCAGATAGGTGAAATGTTAGCTTGCGAGGACATGGTGTGTCAGTGTCGGAGCTGTTCTGGAAGGCTGGCCTGGCTTCAGTTGATCAGAGACCGTTCCTGGTGCCACTCCAAGAGACTTGACTCACTTCTTCTGGTGTGACTCGAATTTGCGTTACACGTGCGTCTCACGTGCGTCTCACGTGCCCTCGTGCTGATGTGTAATTGTATCACACACACACACGTGAACATGGTAACGAAACGTCAGAGGGCTCTTTCACTCACCTGTTGTTCCTGGCTTTACCCTTTCACCCCCCCCCCCCCCCAACACCCCTCCCCCTTCTCTCTTCTCTTACGAAGACTTCAGCAGATGGCAGAGTGTGGCCACGACGACTCTGTGCATGAGAGGTTTGATTGCGTTGCTCCGCCCCTTTTGCTCTGACCCTTCTGTCCACTGATTCCACACCTACACGTGCGGGTGGAGGCAGGCCCGGGGCGACGCCCAACACGTGTGGGTGGAGCCCCTGCTGTAGTGCTTCAGCTGACCTCCTGTAGCATCAGCCATGACCTCTGGCTTCCTTCTGCAAATAACGCTTTCCCCTGTATGACCCTAACGTATACAAATCCTTGTTTTGATCTAGATGCGTCTTAGAGTTATTTTTTCTCTTTTTAATCACTAAATGTTCTCTCCATCTAATAAGAGAAATCTGCTAACCCACTTACTGGTATTATGACAACCATTCAATAAAGATTTTTGGACTGATTTTGTTAGTGCACACACTAACCACCAAGGCTGTTAGCAGTTGCCTACAGCGATGCTCTCACGGTACTGATTTCCTGTCCTGTTTTGAATTATGATTTGTTTAGTGTTATCAAGGAGGAGGGGCCTGACAACGATCAAGACAAAGACACTTCTGACAGAGCCAATGAGGACGCGGATGCGGTATGTTTATATTCATCATGTTTTGGTCAGGTGAGGCACCAATCAATGCCACACTTTGTACATGTTTAAAATTGTGTTACTGTGTTACATTCTCAGATGTGGTAAGCTCGTCGTTTTCTTAAACCGGACAGGGTTGAGGACTCTTACGAATCATGCGTAACATTCATCTCACTGCTAATTTATGCTCCAGGAAGGAAGCGAACATGAAGACGGAGATGACGTGGAGGGAGAGGAAGAGGAGGATGAGATGGAGGCCGACGAGAGCTCGGATGAGTCCGACTCGGAGCTGGACGAGAAAGGTAAAGACATCACGTTGCTCTATAGCTGAGAGTGTTATTGTTTACAGTGTACATTAATGAACATACCGATGTCCCTTCATGTTAGAGTTTGACCATAATGATGCTTGCAGGGCTGTTTATTATAATTATAACATGACGCATTATGCGTACGTCGACATGTGTGTGTGTGTGTGTGTGTGTGTGTGTGTGTGTTTGGTGTGTTTGTGTGTTTTTTCACGGGCACCAGCAGAGGACTTCCAGGCCGACCTGGCCAACATCACGTGCGAGATCGCCATTAAGCAGAAGCTGATCGACGAGCTGGAGAACAGCCAGCGACGTCTCCACACGCTCAAGCAGCAGTACGAGCAGAAGCTCCTCATGCTGCAGAGCAAGATCCGAGACACGCAGCTGGAGCGGGACCGTGTGCTTCACGGCATGGGTACGGCGCCGAGGGCCTGATGTGTTTTCACCACCACCTGGTGGTCAGATTTAGAATAGCTCGATAGCTTTATAGGACTGCTTAAATGAACTGAAGGAAATAGACGGAAAGGAGCAAAGAGGACCTGAAAGTCGCCGGTGAGCTTGTAGGCGTACGGCTGAGGTGCCGGCGTTGACGGTGCTGTTGACGGCCGACTCGTACCCGCAGGGTCGGTGGAGACGTGCACGGAGGAGAAGGCGAAGAAGATTAAGGTGGAGTACGAGAGGAAGCTGAGCTCCATGAACAAGGAGCTGCAGAGGCTCCAGTCAGCCCAGAAGGAGCACGCGCGCCTGCTGAAGAACCAATCACAGTACGAGAAACAGCTGAAGAAGCTGCAGCAGGACGTGTCGGAGATGAAGAAGACAAAGGTGTGTGTGTGTGTGTGTGTGTGTGTGTGTGTGTGTGTGTGTGTGTGTATGCGTCCCTTGAAGTGTGAGGGGTTAGTGGTGTTTTTCTCAGTGAGTGTGGTGTTTGAAGAGTAAGGGGTTAGTGGTGTTTCTCTCAGGTGAATGTGGTGTTTGAAGAGTAAGGGGTTAGTGGTGTTTCTCTCAGGTGAGTGTGGTATTTGAAGTGTGAGGGGTTAGTGGTGTTTCTCTCAGTGAGTGTATGGTATTTGAAGTGTAAGGGGTTAGTGGTGTTTCTCTCAGGTGAATGTGGTGTTTGAAGAGTAAGGGGTTAGTGGTGTTTCTCTCAGTGAGTGTGGTATTTGATGTGTGAGGGGTTAGTGGTGTTTCTCTCAGGTGAGTGTGGTGTTTGAAGAGTAAGGGGTTAATGGTGTTTCTCTCAGGTGAGTGTGGTGTTTGAAGAGTAAGGGGTTAGTGGTGTTTCTCTCAGGTGAGTGTGGTGTTTGAAGAGTAAGGGGTTAATGGTGTTTCTCTCAGGTGACTGTGGTGTTTGAAGAGTAAGGGGTTAGTGGTGTTTCTCTCAGGTGAGTGTGGTGTTTGAAGAGTAAGGGGTTAATGGTGTTTCTCTCAGGTGACTGTGGTGTTTGAAGAGTAAGGGGTTACTGGTGTTTTTCTCAGGTGAGTGTGGTGTTTGAAGTGTAAGGGGTTAATGGTGTCTCTCTCAGGTGGGACTTATGAAGCAAATGAAGGAACAGCAGGACAGGAGCCGCGCCTCAGAAACACGTCGCAACCGCGAGATCGCCTCCCTCAAGAAGGACCAGCGCAGACAGGAGGTGACTAGCCCTCACTACACACACTCCTTCACACACACTCACCGATACACACACGTGTAACAGCACACATGTACAAGCAGGCATTCTAACTCTGACTCCAATGACTCACTTTACCTCTCTTCTCTCCAACAGCATCTGCTGCGGCAGCTGGAGGCTCAGAAGAGACAACAGGAACTAATTCTACGAAGGAGGACAGAAGAGGTCAGAGAGAGACACACAGAGAAACAAAAAGAGCGGGGGAGGGGGGTGTCTTCTTAAAAGCTCATTACTCATAATCCACTGAGAAAAGTGTAACAGTCATTGTCAGGAGGACATGGAATCTGCCTACCCCATGGCTACTCTTAGGTAAGCATTGTGTGAAGGTGTCTCTCTACTGTGGGGCAGGTGACGGCTCTGAGACGACAGGTCCGACCCGCCTCGGGGAAGGTGAGCCGTAAGGTCAGCTTACCCGAGCCTCTCCACGAACCCGCCACCCGTAGCGGACCCTCCCGTCCGCACGCTGCCGGACCCGCGGCCCACAACGGAACAAGGTACCGTCAAACCGACCTCCAACCCGCTCACCTCCCACCCTTTCTAACACGCCTGTGACTCCTCTGAGTTGTGATTGGCCGATGTCACAGGAAGGTGCTGTCGAGAGCGGGGGCCGCGTACTCCACCAGGATGGCCCGGGCCAAGTGGCAGACCCTGGAGCGCCGTGTCAGTGACATCATCATGCAGAAAATGACCATCTCCAACATGGAGACGGACATGAACCGCCTCCTCAGGGTATGGCCTGCTCAGCTATGGAGGTTCAGCGGTGTCAAAAATTCTGCAATCTGCTACAGCAAGGAATGCTATTAGCTCAAAACATTATCTTTAGTTCAGCTCCAGAAGTGAATGTAATTCCCAGACAGTGTCCTTGTGTGATGACTTGCGATATCTGTACAAACGAGGATTAACTAGCAGTAGCAGTTGTGTTGTCCGTAGCAGTGTTACCTGGGTAGTTGTCCGTTGCTGTGACATGTGCAGTGATGCTGTTGTGTGGGCGGGGCCAGCAACGGGAGGAGCTGACCAAGCGAAGAGAGAAGGTGGTGCGAAAGAGGGCCAAGGTCTCGGCGGACGGCGTGGACGGCGAGCGCACGGTGCTGTCCCTCGGCGAGGAGGCGGAGTCTCTCACCGCCAACATCGACTACGTCAACGACAGCATCGCCGAATGCCAGGCCAACATCATGCAGATGGAGGAGGCTAAGGTGAGGGGCGGAGCTTAGCATGTGCAGTGTGCTTTAGACACATCATGAATTTAATCATACGTGGCTGTTGTCAAGTCTGAAAAGGTCGAGGAATATTAGCGGATGTTTAAGACGTGAGTGTGTCTGAGCCCATGTGTGCGTGCTCTCTCCATGCTGTACAGGAGGAGGGAGACACGGTGGACGTCTCCGCAGTGATCAGCTCGTGCACCCTGTCCGAGGCCCGTTTCCTCCTCGATCACTTCCTCTCCATGGCCATCAGCAAGGTGCCGCACAGACACAGCAGTGGCCAAACACACACGCATGTCATGGCAGCTCCTCAAGGATGCAGCTACTTCTACAACATTACAGTGTAGCCAGCACCCACCCTCAACCTCTACATCACAGTCAGGCTAGCACACACCCTCAACCTCTACATCACAGTCAGGCTAGCACTAAGCTAGCACACACCCTCAACCTCTACAACATCACAGTAGTGCCAGCACACACCCTCAACCTCTACATTACAGTCAGGCTAGCACACACCCTCAACCTCTACATCACAGTCAGGCTAGCACTAAGCTAGCACACACCCTCAACCTCTACAACATCACAGTAGTGCCAGCACACACCCTCAACCTCTACATCACAGTCGGGCTAGCAGAAAGCTAGCACACACCCTCAACCTCTACAACATTACAGTCAGGCTAGCACACACCCTCAACCTCTACAACAGTCGAGCTAGCACATAGCTAGCACTCACCTTTTTACATCTACAACATAACAGTCGAGCTAGCGCATAGCTAGCACACACCTTTTTACATCTACAACATCACAGTCGAGCTAGCGCATAGCTAGCACTCACCTTTTTACATCTACAACATCACAGTCGAGCTAGCGCATAGCTAGCACACACCTACACTTACATCTACACTACACTTTTTTCACAGTGGAGCTAGTACACACTTTATATCACATCTAACAGAAAGCGGTGGCCGAGTAGCTACTGACCACTTCACCGAATATTCGCAGTGATCACTGATTTGCTAGCCCATCCCTGGTTCCCTGATGTGGAGAGAATCATTGTCAGACTACAGATGGCTGAGCTGAAGCGCTACACCCAGGCGGTGCTAAACGTGCCTCCACCACCACCCACAGGGCCTGCAGGCGGCACAGAAGGAGGCTCAGGTCAAGGTGATGGAGGGCCGCCTCAAGCAGACGGAAATCAACAGCGCCGCCCAGAACCAGCTGCTCTTCCATATGCTGAAGGAGAAAGCTGAGCTGAACCCGGAGTTGGACGCCTTGCTGGGGAACGCGCTGCAAGGTGCCACACACACACAAACACACAAACACACACACACACACACATGCACCATCCAGCACCAGGCATGGGTCTCATCTTCTACGCCCCGCCTACATCTTCCAAGGTTCATCTTCATTTGCTTTTGTCTCTTTGTCACCCGAACTTAAACAGAGCTGGGTAGCAGCGCGGCCGGTAAGTAGAGCCCCCCCCCCCCCCCTCCCCCCCCGCGTTCACCCTGCAGCAGTGCAATAGTGCATGTGCCTCCCTCGCACTAACCAGAGGCCGCACCGGTGACCTCCACGTGCATGACGACTGCCTGCCCCTTAAAGTGCTCAGACTTCCTAAAACCTGACTGAAGAAACTCTGGATGCTGCTTCTCTTTAGTACACTAACGGGGTTCGGGGGTTACGGGCGTCCGTCTGTTCTAGTCCCGGTTCTAGTCCCTGTTCTAGTCCCTGTTCTAGGGGTGACGCTTCTTTCAGTCTTCTTTCAATCCCCCAGAGATACACTTGAGGATGCAGTGCAGTGGATGTACTCGGAGTGACTTATTAATGACTTTCTGGTTACTGTCCTCTCGCAACCTTTACACGCGTCCACGTTTAGGGTTGCAGGACGAAGTGTTGCCGTGGGTCGTTCTTGTTGCTTTGCAACCGCAGCCTTGTTGTGCTCGTTGCTGAATCTTTTTCCGTCTGTGCTCAAGTTTCATCGGAATTTGGTTTGTGTAAGAGAACAATGCAACTGATGTCTTATATTTATGTGTGTGAATGCTGGACTCAGAGCGCCACCATATGACACTTTCAAATGGAGCTCTGGAGCCTCTCAGATAGCTGGAATCATTAATGTCCGTGTGTGTGTGTGTGTGTGTGTGTGTGTGTGTGTGTGTGTGTTCATGTTAACTGTCTGGTGGTGTCTATGTTCTTTGCTCAGAGACCAGGGATGACAGCAGCAGTGATGAGTCTGACCGTAGTCCAGCTCCTGAGGGCAGGTAAGCTTTTCCACCAGCACATCGCCGTGGTGATTGTTTTACTCCTCCCACTTTCACACTTTCACGTGTCATAATAAAAGCGTGGTACTAGTGATCTAGTGTTTCCTGCCTGTCTTCAGGCTACGCAGAATATCACCCCACATTTAAGAGTTCCAGTTTTAATAGCTCAGTGGTCTCTTACAGTTCTCTGGCCTCAGATCTGTTGAAGCTCTGTGGAGAGCCCAGACCCAGGAGTAAGGTGGGCCGAGTCTTCTCACTTCACATGCAGTCCAGTGTGCTGAAGGCCGGCACCTTCACCGTGGCGTCTCGCTTCTCTCCCCAGGCCCGCAGAAGAACCACCACGCAGATGGAGCTGCTGTACGCCAACAGCGCTGACCCGGACGCGCCCCCGGACGACTTCTCCACCCCCCTCCTACCCGTAGTCCCACGCGTCTCAGAAGGTGGCGGGGACCCAGCGGCGCTCGTGGGGGACGCAGAACTACAGTCCCCCTCCAGTACTCACCGGCCTGTCGCCGGGTAGGTTTTTCTCGGCCGTGTGTTGGTAGAGATTAAGATGGCGGCTGTGGTGACGGTGGAGCCCCTGCTTCCACTGAATTTTCTTAATTAGCTTGTTTGTACTGTGCAGCTCTGGCATCAGGGCTCCCGCAGCAGCAGAGAGGAGATCGGTGGAGCGTTCGCCGCTGACTCGGAGACGCGCGCAGGAGAAGACTCCCACCCCTGTGGACAAGCCCAGGGGCTCAGATGGAAAACAGTACGGGCTGCTCCAAAGTGCTTCCACACCAGTTAGCTACACGTTGCGTAATGAGCCGTTACCTCATTACAGAGCACACACTCAGGCTATTTATTTAATTAAAGCCTCAAATATATCCTTTTATAAACCTCTAACTCGTTAACTCCAGAGTTTGGAAGTGCCTTTGTTCGTCAAGTCATCGATTGTAATAAAAGATTTTCTTGGAATACGTTTTTATCTAGACATTAAACCTTTCAAAAGGTATTTATCTCCAATCAGTGTTATTATAAGTGTTATATAAGTTTTATTATTATCAGTGTTATTCTGCCTAGAAATCAAATAAACGACCATGGAACCGCATGTATTTAGATGAGTTTGAATTTTAAAGCACTTAACACAGAATGATTCTTTTCTTCAGTGTCTTACAAATGGAAAAAATGGATTTGAGTCCCCAGTACTTAACAGCTGTTAACGTTGCATCAATTAGACCCCAAAGGAGGCAGAGTTCCTGGTCAGAGCCACTGTGTCCTGCATTGCCCCGCCTCTGTGAACCGCTGCGCTAGCTTAGCCGCCGTAGCATTTCTGGAGGCTGTACTGTTCTCAGGTCTGCTTTTCTCTTGCAGGGCTGACGACACTGCAGTTGTGGAGATGCGAAGGTAGCCGCTTTTGTAGCTCATCTCTTTGGCCCTCGAATCCAAATCCACCTCTTCCTTAGTTTCGTCATTAATACGAGGGCGGGTCCTTTTGTTCTGGAGACTGCTTGCTGCCTACAGCCATTAGGCTTGTGAAAGGACACTATTTTTACAAACATCGGGCTAGTTGTGATCTTTAACGGTGAACACCCCCCTAAATCCCAAAGTCCCTTATGTATGAGGCTGTAGCATATTCACCACACTTCATTTAAGATGGACATCATTTTTCTTCATGAATGTTATTCAGTTTCTGTCCTTATTCTCTCTCAATCAGCCTGTCCCAGGACCCCCGACCCAGCACTCCTCCATATCACCGTCCCTTAGTTCTTCACTTCCCTGTGGTGTGTGTCCAGGGGTGTGATTGGCCCAGTAACGTGGCCGAGGGGGTCCCAGGCCGCCAGGCTGCAGTGCGTGTACGCCGCAGAGGGCCATTCCAAAGCCGTGCTGTGCGTGGACTCCACCGACGACCTGCTCTTCACCGGCTCCAAGGGTAACGATATATGGGCTTCTGAGTGCACTTGGGACATAATAACGCACTGCTGAAGGATTTCTGATGCTCTGAACGCCGGTCGATCAAATGCACGTGTCTGTGTGTGTGTCCGGTGGCCAGACCGTACTTGCAAAGTGTGGAACCTGGTGACCGGACAGGAGATCATGTCCCTGGGGGAGCATCCTAGCGGGGTGGTCTCAGTCAGGTACTGCTCCAGCCTCGTCTTCACCGTCTCCACCACCTACGTCAAAGTGTGGGACATCCGTGACTCCGCCAAGTGCATCCGCACACTCACGTGAGTCCCACGCTGTCCCGCCGGGGAGCCGTTTTGACCGGTGGGAGGATATGAGGATATGAGGAGGATATAGTTAATGCCACCAAAGCCCCTTTTTTTCAGCCTGCGTTTAATGATGTCATAGGTCTTCGGGCCAGGTATCTCAGGGTGATGGCTGTGCTGCCCTGGGCAACCGAACGGTGGCCATCGCTCCTGGGGAGAATCAGATCAACCAAATCGCCCTGAATCCTTCTGGAACCTTCCTGTATGCAGCGGCGGGCAACTCAGTCAGGATGTGGGATCTGAGGAGGTTTGTAGGAGGCACAGTGGACCTGAAGCAGGTGGTCTCAGCTTCTCCGCTTCAACAGGACTGCATGAAGAATGTTCAGCTTCAGATTGTCGGTGTTCTTTGGGCCTTTGTGAAGGACGATGTTCCTCGTTGTGATCTCCAGGACAGCCTGCTCCAACCTTCTCCTCTTCCTGCAGGTTTGTTTCTACGGGAAAACTGACAGGTCATCTGGGGTCAGTGATGTGTCTAGCGGTGGACCAGGTGGGGAATGGTCAAGATGTGGTCATCACAGGGTCCAAGGACCATAACATGAAGGTATATGCGCACACACACACACACACAGACACACACACACACACACACACACACACACACACACACACACACCCTCTCACTGACACACTCACACATACACCCTCTTATTCACACACTCAAAGCACTCCTGACTGAGTGTCAGTGCTCTGAGGGCTTCCAGCATGTAGGCTGGAATTAATTGCTACCTTTCAACTTCAGCTCACTCACAACAGCGTAGGCCCTTGCAGTTAATTTGTAGTTTGCCGAGCCTAAACAATAGCTTTGAAATGTTAATGAAGTGCACTTGTGCACCTATTTATTATCAGTTCTGTCCAATTACCACAGCCCACCAGGGGACCTGAAGTGTGTGTGTGTGTGTGTGTGTATTTCAGATGTTTGATGTGGTAGAGGGGGCCCAGGGAAGTATCAGCTCTACTCATACCTTTGAACCAGCCCACCAGGACAGTGTGGAGTCCCTGATCACACTGGGGGATTCAGCATACAGCGTCGGCAGAGACCTCTGCATTAAAAGATGGGACCTGTCCCGCAAACTGCTCCAGCGGGTACGAGGGGATGACAGAGGGAGAGAGAGAGAGAGAGAGAGAGAGAGAGAGAGGGGGGGGGGGGAGGAGCAGATAGAGACAGGCGAAGAGACAGAGGGATAAAGAAATACAGTTGTCATCATGGACAGACTTACCGGCCTGTTCTTGATTGAACATGTTGGTGTTTGGGCCACACTAATAGTGGTTAACATATGGAAACATTCAAAGCCTTCACAAGTTCATTTTAGGCTACTGAAGGGTTCAGCAAATCTCCTAGAGACCTCCCCAGCAGTTCCTTCCTTGTGTCTACACATTAATGCTCAATTTATATATGCTTAGATCGTACTTAGGTCTTTTCTTTTTAACTCATAATGTGAAAGAGAGGGATACATTGTACTAAAAACAGAGTTTTTCTCTTTATCTGAATGTGTGTGGGTGTGGGTACACTGAAAGGCTTACTGAAGTTAAGGCTAGGCTTATGTTTAAGGGTAGGCCAAGACAATGGCTGTGTTCGAAATAGTCTACTACATACTACTGGCGTACTGATCGAGCCCCAAATCAGTATGCCGTATGCAGTATGTGACCAAAATGAAAATTTCCAGTACGCGAAACATACCCGGATGACTTACTACTTCCGCAAAATATTCCAGTACGCGAACAGAGCTATCTTCGTGGTGTACTGCATCCCATCATGCAACGCTACGTTCACGTGACCCCGTAGTGTGCTTTGCTTTTGTCGCATACTGGAAACTGTACTGCATACTACTACGAGGACCAGTATGCAGTATCCAGTATATACTGAGTCCAGTATGCAGTATCCAGTATGTAGTAATCTATTTCGAACACAGCCAATGTTTATTAGCTATGGCTAATTACATATATAATGCATGTGATGTAGGACCCTATAAGGTATGAAAGCAAAGTTATGAGGATGTGTGTGTGTGTGTTGTGCACTCAGCAGCAGGTGGACAAAGTGCACTCAGACTGTGTAAGTGCCCTAGCTCTGGTGCCAGCCTCCAGGGTCCTACTGAGCGCGTGCAGAGGAGGCCTGCTGAAGGTGTGGCACTCGGAGACACTCAGACCTCTGGGAGAGCTGAGGGGCCATGACGGTGCCATCAACGGCCTCTCTGCCAACAGCACTCATCTCTTCACCGCGTCAGAGTGAGCCCTACACACACACACACACACACACACCTACAGATACTCCACAAACAAACTCTTCGGCACTCACGTTCACACACATCCTTTGTATGCACTGTTGCATTTGTGTTGTTGCAGAGACCGCACGGTCAGGATCTGGCAGATCAAAGGTTCTCTGGACGACGGACTCTACTGACCCAAGCACGGTGCATGACAGAGAGACCTAGCCACGTAAACTATACAGAAGAATGCCAGCACCCTTTGTCGGCCATTTTGTTTCTTGGGAGTTTGCTGGTTTCCTCACTAAGTGCTTGAATGCTGAATCGTCAACAAGCGTCCTGCTCCACGGCGCCCTCTACAGTGCAGTCTTATGCAGCTGCCACTGGTGTTCACAGTATCAGACAGGTATATGTCATGTGTTGCTTAAGCAGGAACCAAAGCTGGGCTTTGGATTGTGTAAGCGCAGTTAAACTGGCCACCCGTGAGCCTTGAACCAGTGTATATGTGTGTTAACATGACTTCGTATTTACTGAACTGGACCAACATGCTCTTAACTTGAACGGATGTTGATGTCAGTACTTTTCAGTGGTTGGTGACCAAAGTGAAAAAGCATTTGCGTTGATGCAGCAAAGAATAAAACAAAGAAAGCTTTGCCTCAGTATGTCTTCACAGTGAATTTCATTTCCATTGGTGCAAATCCTTGTGCACCCATGTTTAAAATAATGCCATATCTTCTGTATTTGTGATGTGTGTTACAACGACTGTGTCAGGTTTCTAGAATGTTTCAGATGTGGAGACACTCTCACAAATGGCATACGCACATTGTTTCTCAATGCTCAGAAGGCTTTGAGTTGTACATGCCGTTATCTGCTGTATTTAAGACACCGTTTTTTCCATGTCCGTTTAGTGCTGTGTCCGCATCCAGGTCAATACACTTCATGTCTGAATTAAAAGGATGTTTCTGGGCCTTTTTATGTCTTTGTTTTAATGATTTTGCAATTTCCTCACATTTATTTCTCTTACTTTCCCAGTATGCACTATTCATAAGTAGTAAGTGGATACTGCACTGCAGCACACGACCTATAGGGGGCAATGTAGCAATATGAGAAACGCAATAGCGTATTTGCCTGTTTCTATCAGATATATGCTGAAATTCAGTATCTGCTGCATATCTGCGCGAAGTTCTTAGCAAAAACTTCAACAGTTGGTGCACCTTCACCACAACGATGCCACTTAGTTGTGCTGATATGTGAAAACACTAAACCTCCCAAAAGCCGCAGCTTAACTTAGGTTACTTCTACGCTTTGTGTCCTGTAAGGACACAACTACACACGAGACAGGTTTGTGATTGAGTTTCATTGGATTTTTAATCAATACCATAAAATGACTTTTTCCTGTTCTTAATAGCAGATGTTTAGATGTGATTATGAATTATGGGACCTTTTCAGCTCTACAGGGGACCTATGATGAAGCTTACCTTGTTTCTCTGTGTCTCGGTGTCCCTGACTATTTATCTGTCATTCTCTGTCTCTCAGGTGCAGAGTGGATTGCTTAATCAAGCACAGCTTTTAAATCAATCAGAATGTCTCACCAGGGAGAGAAACGAGCTTTGATTTGTTAGTCAGACTCTCATTAACAGTGAGATTGCTAGAACTTTGCTCACTTTGATCAGAACAGCTTACAGTGCAGTGTGTGTGTGTGTGTGTGTGTGTGTGTGTGTGTGTGTGTATGTGTCCTACATGCCTGTTTTTCTACAAACTGTTTTTATAATTTCGCCAGTGTTTCCCACACCTACCTTACCTCCAGTAGGAAGACCTCACTACAGTCTCGGCCCTCCCAATGTATGTGGCAGAGCGTACATCAAATGCAGGCAGGTGAAAGATGAGCTGGATTAAATTGACAGGAGAAAAGCTTCCCCTCTGCTCCATCCGTTCTCTGTACCATCTCTCTTCTGATATCTTCCTCTCCACTCACCCTAAGTCCATTTCTGAGGGTCTACAGCAATGATTTGGCTTCCAGAAGGAGCTGCTCTATCTCAGATATTGTCGAGCTGGTGAGACTTCAGGTGCACTGCCAGCATAAATGGACATGCTGGAGAAACTCATGGAGACTCGTGTAGACTCACGTAGAGTTGCTCCAGCACACGAGCGACTGCTCGAGAAGCTCCTTCAGGCCCTCTGGCTGACAATGCTCAGGAAACGGGTATGACTTTGACAGCCAAAATGTTTTAATCAGATTCTTGAGAGGGCACAGGAAATGGAGGAAACACATGAATATGGGACCTGGATGAACTTGGAGGGGAAACGGGGCTTGAGCTCATCCTGAAGATATTCAACCCTCTGCTGCAGGGTGACCAAACCAGCAGTGAGCAGCCCAAGCAAGAAAGACTAACTGATAATTGGTTGTATTTCTGGATGTCCAGGTTTGGTTGGCAAGCACATTGCTTGTGGATAGATGGTATTTAACAACCTGATACATGGGTCTGTATACTATTATATCTCCTCACATAGACCAGTGGCTCAAATAGCCTGTATCCATGGTGGTGGATATCTTTGGTGTTATTCTTAATATGATAGAATGTGCAATCCTCATAAGGAAAACAGACCTGCCCCCCTTGAGTGGAGTCTGCCCCCCTATAGTGGAGTCTGGCCCCCTAGAGTGGAGTCTGCCTGCTATAGTGGAGTGTGGCCCCCTAGAGTGGAGTCTGGCCCCCTATAGTGGAGTCTGGCCCCCTAGAGTGGAGTCTGCCTGCTATAGTGGAGTGTGGCCCCCTAGAGTGGAGTCTGGCCCCCTATAGTGGAATCTGGCCCCCTAGAGTGCAGTCTGGCCCCCTATAGTGGAGTGTGGCCCCCTAGAGTGGAGTCTGGCCCGCTATAATGGAGTGTGGCCCCCTAGAGTGCAGTCTGGGCCGCTATAGTGGAGTGTGCCCCCCTAGAGTGGAGTGTGACCCCCTATAGTGCAGTCTGGCCCCCTATAGTGGAGTCTGGCCCCCTAGAGTGGAATCTGGCCCCCTAGAGTGCAGTCTGGCCTGCTATAATGGAGTGTGGCCCCCTAGAGTGGACTCTGGCCCCTTATAGTGGAATCTGGCCCCCTAGAGTGGAGTGTGAAGTGCAAGTCCCCTGTGAGGCTTGAGTGACAACAGATCCTGGTCCTGACAACGTACCTGGAAGATCCTGCCCACCACTACGCAGCCATGTAATGTTTTGAACTATACCGTGAACGTGAAGTAGCCTTAAGTGATTTAAAACAATTACATTTAAATACTTTCAGTACAGCATTCTAACATAGGGCATCCACTGCTGGCAATAAACTAATGGCTGTTAATAGTTATCTTATTTAATGATAGACTTGAAGGAGGCAGACATTAAGTGCAGAGGAGAGTGAGATTTATTTGGATCAAATTCATAATCAGAGTTGTTGTCACAGTCCAGGGAGATATCAGGAGGTCAGTCAGACACAGAACAGTAAGCAATATGTAGACATGATGGACTAAAGCAAACACCATAAACATGATAGACACTAGAACAGATACTGTGAATCAAAACAAAACAAAACAACATTTAAATACACAACTAAACAAGGTACTACACTAGACACAGGTGAACACAATGACAAAGGGCGGAGATACAAACAGCAAGGTGGGGCGGGCTGACGTAATAAAAGCACATGACATCACTAAATAGACCACCAAAACAAGACTGACAGATGGGGGCGGAGCCACGTGTGGCATTATAGCAAATGAGATACAACAATCACACTTAAAAGTTTGTTTTTGTAATTTATTAATAGTAGGCTATATAGGAATTGATATCGCAAAAGACCAGAAAATAAACGCAAGCATTTTATATATGGAACTAGTGATGC
Organism: Brachyhypopomus gauderio; assembly: GCF_052324685.1. Lineage (NCBI taxonomy): Eukaryota > Metazoa > Chordata > Actinopteri > Gymnotiformes > Hypopomidae > Brachyhypopomus > Brachyhypopomus gauderio. The sequence continues at coordinate 1,228,284 of NC_135215.1, forward strand.
TAATGCTAGTAAAAAAAATCTTCTAAATCACACTTTATTTAATTTATTCAACAATTAACTATTTTAGGAATGAATCCATGTCAGCCATACATTGTTTTCCGACATCCTACTGCTTTGAGAGCTACACCAATCGTTACATAAAGAAGTTTGGCAGTACAAAAAGTACTTTTGTAAAAGCCTACAGTCCACTAAAAACCTTTCTTCATATGCAACTCGTGATACTCTCCTAAACTCCCAGGATGCTGTCTGGGCGGGATCCAGAAACACTCCGTAAAAGCCTGTGGTCCAGTAAACGTTGATCTTTGCTCCGCGGACTATTGTATGTGGAGCTGCTAAGACCTCCAAATACAAAATAAAAAAGAAACAATTGCAAAGTAATGATGCAGTGATGTGGGCTATACTAGACCATTAACACTTTACATTCCCCCAAAATACTTGCAGTGAGTAATGGACGCGCTGTTTACCACTTCCCCGAGGAAACAGCGTTAAAGTGTGTAGCAGCCTAACGTTAAAGCCGTCAACCCACTTCGCACAATATTCACAATTAATGTCGGATTAAACAAAATAACATTTTATGCACTTTGGGGTTTTGGTGTTTCACTTTTACCACATAAATTTGACTTCGGTCTTGTTCAATGAATTATACTGTAGGCTACTTTGTCTCCTCCCAACACTACTTTGAATTAGCCTATATTTGTGTTCCTTTAAATAAACAAAACTATGCATTTAATATATGCTAGAAAAATAGCTACTAGAAGTATTACTATATGCAGGCAATAACATGACTAATGAATAATTCTTACTAATGCCATTTCTATAATATTCATCTACCAATTTATTAATATTGTAATAGCTATATTTATTAACACTTCCTTTTTCTCATCAAATGTTTAGTCAGTTAGAATGCTAACGTTTTGGATATAATCCACCTATATAATTAACTTTAATGTATCAATGGGAAAAGTCTTTTCTGTCTTCAGAACTGAAATAATAATATTCTTGTACATGCCGCCACCTACTGTGTTTGGTCGAGCATTTCAGAACTGTCAAAACAGTCTGAGAGACCAAAATAATAATAATAATAATAATAATAATAATAATAATAATAATAAAATAAATAAATAAATAAATAAACCTTGCACAGAGGTGAATATTTGTTGTTTTAAAAATTATTTTAAAAGTAAGTCATTATAGAATATATAGAGACTTTATAGCGTTATATATAAATAGGTAATCTTTGTTGTTTTACAGGTGTAACCTCCTCAAGAGGCAATAAGAATAAACAATAACAGGGTTGGTTCCCCCAAGAGGAAAAACAGGTTTGGTCAAATGAAGCGTTCAGTGTCTGTGTCTCCACATTTTGGCTTCATGAATAATGGAGTTCAGTAGCACCAGCACTGCCCACCTTCTCTATACAAACTAACATCGTTTCTTTATCGCGGAATACCTCAGTGGTAAAGTGTAAAAGACCACGAATGTCAGGTTTTCTGATATTGTCTCTTTAGAAACACATAATTTCTGTTTCAGTAATAGTTTAGCCTGCATGACACCAGTATTCAGGTACAAAACAAATCAGGCTAAACAGTTAATAGTTCACCTCCCTAAAACCTCCACCACCTCCTTAAATGTGTATTAAGCAATTCAATTTCCAGAAGATAATAATACATTATTTTTGAAAATTGTCGTTTGTAGTTGATTTTGTGGGTTTATAGATGTTTATATTGAGTGTGTGGGTCGGCACGGACAGTGTTAATCTTGTTGGGCATCGTTACACCGGAGCGCTGGAGTCTTCCACGGTGTAATAGTCGGTGATGTGCCCGGTGTGGCGTCTCTCCTCCCTCCGGCACACGCTCCCCATAAACGGGGCTGTGTTGTGGAGCGACACCCCCCTCTCCACCACAAGCCTCCAGCAGCTCCTCTCCCACCACACATGCACTCACTCGCAGAGGCGGTTGTAGTTACTCCACCTTCCCATTACTGAAAGGGGCTGGACAGAAATACATTTTTTCCCTTCACGATGAACAACAGCTTCACGAACATGGCGACGATAGGAGACTTCGACCCGCTCAACGCCACTATCCCCGCCACGAAAGTTGAAATTACAGTTTCGTGCAGGTGAGTTATTAACATGGCTTGTAACCTCGTTTTTTTAGAAGTGTGTGAATGTGGTGCGAAAATGAGCCGAGTTTGGGTGTTGCAGGTGGGGCGAGAATATCACGGCGTGCCTCTCAAAGTTACAAGAGCCGAACGGAAATAGTTTCACCACCACGGTTCGGGAATCTGGTCCAGGTGTCGAGAAGTTGGGTGATAAGTTAGGAAGTGAACGAAGTTGAGGAGTTTGTTTTGTGTACCTGTATTTGTTTGTTTTGAAGTGTTTATCTCTGGACCTATGTGAGACTATCTCTGGTAAACATGTCAGAGACAGTATTGTTATGGACAGCTTGGTCCTGTTTACAGTAACTACACGTCCACTGTGTCATTTTAGATCCACCTGATACATGAAACCATGTCTGCGTCACTGCCAGAGGTGAAAGTCAGATTATCTGATTTTCGTTTCGGTTTATTAGCTGTTAATTTGTAGCTATCAGGATTCCTGAAGACCATTTTTCAACTGTGGCTTATTCAAGCTTGTTTTTACATTGCAAAGTGGGCTGGGTGGTGTGATACTGTTGGTGATTCACTGTGGGTTTTCAGCATCCCCCCCCACAAAAGGCACGACTTTGAGTCAGACTTTGATCAGTTCAGCTGATGGTTCCTCTCCACAATTTCATAACCATCTGGAAAACTTTTTCTTTTTACATTTAATAAAGATGGGTGAATAACCACTGAAGACAGACAGCGTCTGTGAGAAGGCCTGAGTTTGAGCCATGCTTAACCGTGCGTGGTAGTGCTCACTGACACTTCTAACGTGTCCATGTCCTAGTGGGCGTGGAGGATAATGCTTGCAGTCATCGTGCAGGTCTGTGTAGGGTGCGTTGTGTGCGTTGTGTGCTCCCAGACCCCTGGAGGGGGCTTTGGCGAGCTTCTGGAAGACTGAACACACGGGGCAGAAGGACAGGGGCGCCATGGTTACCGCCGGGCGCGTGCCTTTACTGTAAGCAAGGGGCACTTTGTCACCATGGTTATCATTAAACGCGATCTGGATGGAGAAGACGGAAAAAAAGAGAAGCGCAAAGGAAAATAACCTGGAAGAAGGAGAGAGAGAGAAGAGAGAGAGAGAGAGAGAGAGAGAGAGAGAGAGAGCAATTCAGCTGTTTTCTTTCTTCCTTCGAAACATGTCAGAAATGTGTGAGATGTGTAAGATGCCCAACTGTATGTGAGAAAAGCCACACACTGGATTCATTCTGGATTCAAGACAGCACCGATCGTGGTTTTCACATTACATTTTGGGGTGGGTTTGTGTTGATAGACAAAGTCCCCCCCCCAAAATGTAATAGCTAAGGTTATTTTAGGACCCATGCGCTCCTGGGTTTTAGAGTAGTTCCATTTTCAGCATGAGCAATTCTTTGTCCATGTACTTATCAGAATTGCAATTACTGGGGGCTATACCACACCACACAACAGTGAAATGTCCAAAATAAGTCCAGACGTTGCCTGCAGCACCACTGGTTCAAATATGGCTTGTTTATTTTGCTGTGTTAGCCTTCACCTCTGTGCTGTTAGCTCTTCTAAGCCCGAGTCATTAAAACTATAAGTGGGATCAAACATTATAGATATTATTAGTTAGGGGTAGAATTTTTGATAAATTTCAAACAGATAAAAATACCCTTATTCCCAGTTTGCACTGCATGTAAAGTGCACATAATAGTAAACTCTTTTTATTGTATTGAGAAATCTTTACAAATCAATTTACCACCACTGTCCCGCTTCAGGGTGGAACCAATCCATACAGCTCCAGAAATAGTCAGCTTTTTTTCTTTCCTTTTGTGATTGAAACTTTTTCTAAAGCTGCAGTTACCGAGGCTCTGGTGTCTGGCTAAGTTAAAGGCATTCTTTGGACTTGGGATTGATTAGCGAGGCAGTCTGTAGCCCTTGATCAATTCTGTAGTCATCACAGTCATAGCAGGCTGAGTTCCATTAGCTCAGCCGAGTTGCTGTCAGTGTTTACACGGAGCATGCAGTAACACCCTTATGGCTCGTATATGAGCCATAATAACAATGTCATAACTTCCCTGAGTTCAGAGTTCAGTTTTGTCATTATTCTTAACTGCGGTTCTTTGCTGACACTGTATCCCAGCTGTGTCATAACTAAGACCTTGCGATTTTGGTTGTTATTTCAGCACAATCTGAGAACTGTTTTATCGAAGGAAGCATCTGTTGGGACCTTGTTTTGCAAGTAGGCGTTCAGTTAACAGCCAGGAATTAGCGTAAAGTGTTTTTCAAAATCATGACTAAATTACCTACAGTTGCCTTATGAGGCATTTGAAAAAAACAAAAAGACAGAAAGAGCCGAGTGTTAAAGATTCGTATGAAGTATTACAGACTTGCAGCTAGTGTGAGCCTCAAAAATTCATTGCTTTCACTCACTCAGGAAAAGGTGTGTGTGTGTGTGTGTGTGTGTGTGTGTGTGTGTGTGTGTGTGTGTGTGTGTGTGTGTGTGAAGGATTCTAGTTCAGTGGGGAGGTCCCAGTTCAGAGAGGATGTCCCTGTGTTTTGAAGAAGTTTGAAGTGTGTGAGCGCCACTCCGGCCGTACTGCACTGACTGGGTGGAGCTGTCTGCCCTTATTAGCTCAGGCTGTCCAGCACTGTCCATCATGTCCAGGACAGATGGGACTGTGGCAGTTCACTGGAAGTGGAGTCAATTGAACACAAATGCTGGCGTCTCCCTTGTGCAGTGTTTGAAGCTGGTCTGATTTGTGTGTTGGCATCAGAGCTGAGAAGAGATTTGTGTGTTTACCTTTCATTTTTACTTTGAACACTAAGTAAACACACGATTATAGAAGTAAAATGTGAGTCAGTTGACATTGAATATGAACTGAAAATTCATAGAAACAATTTATATATGTAAATTATTATATATATATATAAAATTCTTTTCATAAAGTGTGATTACATTATAAATCATGAGCAATTTACTGTTGTGTTACCTATCATTCTATGCATATTTCTCATGTTTTCTCGTGTTGATGTTTCTCATGTTTTCTTCCTTGTGTTTCGCATACCCTTGAAATTTAAGCTTAAATCTCCACAACCTCACCTCCTCAAGTGCCTCAAGGGCCCCAGTGAGAAATGAGTCAGGGACTGTTTAAATTAACACTAGCAAAACAAAATAATCTGAGCTAAACTACACTAATCCCACCTGCATGTTTTGAATACATCATCCGCCGTGAAGATCAGCTCCTGCTTTCTGATCTCAGCCACGCTCATCTACATCTGAATCAGCTCTCACTCAGATGTCTTAGTGCTCAGGCTCCACACTGCCTCTAAAACAGCCCCAGCCACGCGCACAGTCTCCTGGGAATCCCGTAATGGCCAGAGCCCTCCAGAGCCCTCTCGCCTGCCGTCTGCGAATTACACTGGAAATATCCACTCGTCAGTCCGAGCAAAACTGACTCACGTTGGCTGATGGCTGGTGACACTTTTTTAAGCTGGTAGTCAACATGGTGTTCGGGAGCACGCAGGTGTTTCAATATATATGTCTCACAGGGAGAGCGAGTTACATTTCCAACTGTTTTAGTGTGGTGTCTGAAAATGACGCAGTGTTTGGTTTCTAGATGGGCACACTGTGCTCAGAACTGTGCCAAGTTGGAAATCCCCCCCCTGCTTGTTTGAGTTGGACATTAGAAGGAATTGGCCTGAATGCCTGTAATAATGTTGCTCTGGATAAACAAAACTAAATACCCTGCTTTCTTAGGAGGCTACAAGACCGGTCAGATTATTATTAGCAATACAAACATGTGTTGGTAGGAAAGGTGAGATATTGACTGAAGACAGGTTGAGATGACTTGCATGTCATTGTGTACGTGACGTGTCATTGTGTACACCTGAGCATCAATCACACCTTTTTCTCCCACTGTTATGAAAACAGAAAAGCTGGTGGTCTTTTTTGGGTTTGTGGACTTGGTTTGTGGACAGATTGCATACTGCATAAGCACAGCCAGTAATTAAGCAAGACAGCATCACTTGACCTGACCAGCAACTGTCCCACATTAAATGCTAGACACAACAGAGCAATCATTCTGCCTATCCCTTATGATCTTTTGGCATTTAGAATAGGGTAGTTTACAATTTGTAGCAGCTTAGGTCTATTTAGATGTTCAAAAATAACCCTTCAGTAAGCATTGATTTGCATGAGCATCGGTGCCTGGGTTTTGTACAATGATGGTGGAAAAATGATGGTTTTGGAAAATTCAGATGTTGAATCAGAAGTGGTGGTGATGGTTAGACTGGTGAAATGGTGCAAGCGCCAGGAGTTTGACAAGTCGTGTGAAGACTAGCAGATTAGAGTGCCTCTTTACATCTCTGACGCAGCACAAGGGCAAGTATAGTGTGTGTGTGTGTGTGTGTGTGTGTGTGTGTGTATGCATGTATTTTAGAGAAACAGGAGACAAGGAGAAAATGTCACATTGTCATGATTCTGTGACTAAACTATGCACAAACAAATAAATATAATAAGAAACAGAAGGGCAATTACAAAGAGGGCACTTTGTGTGCTTTTTAAATGTTTTTAAAGCATGTATTTGTATTTGTTTTCTTTAAACTGAAAGGAAATCCCCCACACGAACACATCATCTGATTGGCACTGGCTCGAGCATCCGGCAGATTTGCGAGCAGTAAAATTGAGTTGAAATGTGACTCACTGGGGTTGTGAACCTTTTCTGGGCTTTTACTCCCCGGGCATTATGGGAAATATACTGTGCTCCGGAATTCCACATTACTGCCCTGCTTAGCTCATATAAATAAGACGTGTTGCGTCCAAGAGGAGAAGAGCAGGCAGGAACACAAAGAAGACCACAGAGCTGCGAGTCGCTCTGGAAAAGAGCGTCTGCTAAATGACGTAAACGTAAACCACAACCTCTGCTGAGACTCACTATCTGGCCACTGCAGCTCTTTGAACGTACCTTGGTTACATGTATGACCAATTAGAACATTCTCGGAGGTTAGATAAAACGTCCTGACTTCCTGAGTCACCTCTCAGATCACAAGCGGTTCAACCGAAGTGATACAGTACAGTTCAGATGACTAGAGGAACATAGTGACGGCCCCGCAGTGATATTTTCCGCCACACGATCATAGCCATGATGAGAGAAAGCCTCTGGCTTGGCCTTTAGACCCATAAACATCACATAATGGGTATTGTTGAGAAAAAAGGACAAGTGTGTCTGAGTGTATTGAACAGTGACAAGCCGCCCACAGAGCCCCCGCTCAATGGTTCGGTGGGGAAGACAAAAGTGCCCCCCTCACAACCAGCTGCTGAGAGAGCAGGTTGCTGTTAGCCAGTGATTGACAGCACATAATCAATGTACACTTGTCTCTTTGAAGGAGCCAAGAGGCCAGACAGCACTGTACCGGCGGGCTGCACTGTACCGGCGGGCTGGGCCCAGCACCGGCAGCTGGGATGGAGGGTGAGGCGCTAATCGGGTTTGGGGCACTTTGCTCAGGCCCTGACGGTCCAGCAGGGCCCGGCGGCACAATAATAAAACTACACCACTGCGCTTTCACGTGGGTGGAAAAATAAACACCATCGCCACCACAGTTCGCCAGCACAAACAGGCCGAAGTCAGTTTTTTTATCATTGACGGACTGACACCTGCTCATTTTGGGGGGGGGTGGATAATGTATTCCTTTGTTAATGCCAGATCAGTCTTCAGCTCCTCCTATCGCAGGAAGGGATCTCGCTAGATCAGATTTGACTATTCATCCGAGGACAAAATGTTGGTATTAAATTGGTGGCTTGTTTGGTCTTTCTCTCAGACTCTTTGTAATGCAAGTGTGGTTGTCGTTTAATGGAAGTGTGTCATATTTCAGGGACCGGTGTCGGGACTGGGCTGCCAAAGGCATGACACTATGCAACACTCTCAGTACTGCTGCGAGATCCTGACAAGTACAGCCAGCCTGCACCTACCCAACAGACCCATGTGTAATTATCCTTATGGCGGTAGAACACAGTCAAAAACGTTGCAAAATAGTGAAAATGTTGAAATATGTCTGTACACATGTTTACGCAATATATCTGCACCCAGGCACACGCGCACACACACGCGCACGACCGCATGTGCACACACACACACACGCACACACACACGCACACACACACACAGAGTATTTGCATCTGGACAGTTTAAAACTATACCAAGAACTATGGTGTCGTTCTTCTCAACAAATGTAGTTCGTGGTTCTAAAAATTCTGTGAAACGTCACTATAAAAGTGTGCGGTGAATCTCCTGTGTAACCGATTCATATTGCCATGTTTGCTGTAATGTAGCAGGTAGCATGTAGCACAATGTCCGTGAGCACTAATTGTTTCTTAATAACTCGCCTTTAACCCTGAAGGTTAAAGAATCTCACAACACACTTGTTCCATTAACTAATGAGGTTCATGCAGCAGTTGAATCTCCAAAGCCGTGAACGCACCGTAATGACCGTAGTGCTGCCTTGGCTATGGCCTACACTATTGAGAGCCCACCATGGTTAGTAGTACTAGTACTAGTACTGGTTTCTGCCTATACTCTCCCACCCAGATCCAGGGCCCTCCTCAAATTAGTACCCACTCCTCTTTTCACACCATCTGCTTTACCGTTCCTGTTGTTTTTAGCTGGTAACGTGCCATTCAGAAGCGGGTAGAAGTCTGATATCTCTATAAATAGGATATAGTGAACGCCAGTTTCTCCATTTCTTTCAAACAAACACACAGTAAACAATCTGGTGGTCAAAGCCTGAATACGTAGACATGAGGTTTAGATGATCTATTCAGGCCCAAGTGAAGGTGTGTGCTGTGGAAGGTTGAGTTCTTCTCCATGATGACGATGGCTTTTTCCGTGATGATGATGACGGCATTATCCGTGATGATGATGGCTTTTTCCAGATATGTGGCGGGTGTGAGTTCGGACCACGTTGATTCCGATCATCAACAGGAAGTCGAAGGGAGGGAAGTGTGTCTGTCGCTTTTGGCTTATACAGGTATCGTAAGAGGCAACCGGCTCCGTCCAAAATGAGGTGTATTACCGCCCACTTTTCCGGTGTGCACACGCGTGTGCGTCTGTGTATGTGCGTGAGTGCACCTATAGTCATTAAACAGCATTTCCACTCTATGGACCACCTCCATCAAGCCATGCTGCCAGTTCCCTGACCTCATGGACGGTGGACCACGGCGGTAATCAGACATCAGTATAACCCGATCTGTTCTCCTCGGTGGAGTCCAAGAGGGCTGGAGAGGGCCGGAGCGTGCTGATGAAGCTGTCTCCAGTCGGGTCACATAGCCGAGCTCTTCGGTATTCCAGCTGGCTTGCTTGCGGCGCTCCGATAGCCCGGGAATCTCCCGCCTGCGCTCTGCCCCCTTCCTCTGGGAATGGCACTGTCAGAAACGCTACACCACTGGGCACGGACAGTTTCATACAAACAGTAGAGGTGGTGGTGTGTGGATCAAGCAGTGTGTGTGTGGACTACGTTTGGTTGCTTTTGTTGTGTGTGTGTGTGTGTGTGTGTGTGTCTGTGTATATGCAGGCTCACCAAGAGCCAATTTAGCTCTGTGCGCTGCGTAATTCTCATAATTTTTCATGCTATGTTAAGATCCTCCATAGTGACTGTACAAACCTGTTTCATTCCTTTGATAGTGAATGTGAAATGATGTTACTGCATGACAAATCACCCCGTGAGCTGCATTAATCAAACAGCACGGTGCGAGTAAATGTACTGATCGATTATTCCCCCTGAAATACTGCCTGGCTCACGCATTTCTCATTAGCAGGAATGGTGCTACCTTCAAAATAAAGGTGATTTAGGCCTATAAATAACTGCCAAGAAAGGTCGGGCCGAGGTCACGGTCAATTTTGTTCAATGTCCTCCACGTGGCTTGCGTGTGGAAGTCTGAGTTGTGGCTCAAAGGTTTTAAGGCAATAAAGATCAAACAGCCAAGCATAAAACCGCCTTTTTTCCAACTCGGTCAGTTTTCCAACTCGAAACAGCTGACAGCCACGGGTGGCGATGGGAGGTTTAGATGGAAATCCATTTAAGATGTTTCATCGTCTCATGAATTTTGAATGCGGTGGGTGTGTCAGTCAGCCGGCGTGGAGTAAAGAGCAGCGCTGACAGCACTCTGCTTTCATTTCGCATTTTTTTCTGTTTTCACTTTAATTTCACGCGGCTAATGCTGCCCCTCCTTGTGGTGTTTTTTACCTCCAGCGGGTGTTGTGCGTTTTCTTGGATTTCACGTTGGATTTCACGTTGCTCTTACGAGTTAAATGCGATTGGAAAGCTTCCCAGTACAACGTAGCATAGAGGTGTTAACGCGGTCTGGCTTTTAATCCTAATCCATTTCTGGTTCATTTTAAAATCCGAAATAAAATAAAAACACTGCCACAGCGGGTTCTGTGGTGTCGAGGTGGTAAAGAAATCTCACTACGCCGCTGTACCAAGATTCTTTATAGCATTGTATGTTTAAAAATTAGACCTTGAAGAAAATGAGGTTAGCTTTTCTTTTGCCTGTTGTTTTCTGGTTTAGTTAAAAACAAGCAAGTGGTCTTTCAGAGAGAGAATCAGTAGGGGAAATTCTGAGACGAGATGAGACGAGCCTTTCCTGAGATCCACCCTGTGCCAACCACCTCCTGCCTAACCAGCTGTGGATGAAGCATCAGCCCACTGCCCTGGCCCCTCTCACCACCCCGAATTCTCCCCTGCTATGGCTGTATCTCCGCAGACCTGGACTATTATTACCAACTATCAAGAAGTTTAGGACTGAATAGGAATTACATAGAGAACTCATGTATATAAATACACACAAAGATGAGATTTATTTATCATTTCCATCTTTTCTTTGTTTATGTATCTCTCTACTTGTTATGGTGACCGGTGTCAGCCAGAGGAGGATGGGTTCCCCCTGAGTCTTGGTTCCTGCTCTCGGGGAGTTTCTCCTTGCTACTGTCGCCCCTTGGCTGGGGGGCTTGGACTCGGACACTTGTAAAGCTGCTTTGTGACAACTGTTGTAAAAAGCAATAGATAAATTAATTTTGATTGATTGATATTATCCAGGCATATGTATGCTAATCTTCTATCTGCCTGTATATTTACTAGGACTACACAGTATGATAAAAATGGTTTGCAGCTATGAAATGGAAAGAGTGCAAATTATGGGAACTTCACATTTTGATACTCAAACTCATACCTTCACTCCACGGCAATCACTGGTGGGCTCACAAAATCTTGGAACCGGAAAACAGCGGGCTGGCCAGTACATGCACAGCCAGGCACGTTTCCCCGGTGCGTGTGTAAGCTCATTAACAGAGCATCTGGCACGCCGCTGACCAACACACGTGAGTCTCTGCCTCTCACGCAGCTGACCAACACACGTGAGTCTCTGTCTCTCGCCGCTGACCAACACACGTGAGTCTCTGCCTCTCACGCAGCTGACCAACACACATGAGTCTCTGTCTCTCATGCCGCTGACCAACACACGTGAGTCTCTGCCTCTCACGCAGCTGACCAACACACGTGAGCCTCTGCCTCACGCAGCCCACCAACACACGTGAGTCTCTGTCTCTCACGCAGCTGACCAACACATGTGAGTCTCTGCCTCTCACACCGCTGACCAACACACAAGTCTCTGCCTCTCACGCAGCTGACCAACACACGTGAGTCTCTGCCTCTCACGCAGCTGACCAACACACGTGAGCCTGTCTCTCATGCAGCTGACCAACACACGTGAGTCTCTGCCTCTCACGCAGCTGACCAACACATGTGAGTCTCTGCCTCTCACGCAGCTGACCAACACACGTGAGTCTCTGTCTCTCATGCCGCTGACCAACACACGTGAGTCTCTGTCTCTCACGCCGCTGACCAACACATGTGAGCCTCTGCCTCACGCAGCCCACCAACACACGTGAGTCTCTGTCTCTCACGCAGCTGACCAACACACGTGAGTCTCTGCCTCTCACGCAGCTGACCAACACACGTGAGCCTCTGCCTTACGCAGCCCACCAACACACGTGAGCCTCTGCCTTACGCAGCCCACCAACACACGTGAGTCTCTGTCTCTCACGCAGCTGACCAACACGTGAGTCTCTGCCTTTCACGCAGCTGACCAACACACGTGAGCCTGTCTCTCATGCAGCTGACCAACACACGTGAGTCTCTGTCTCTCACGCCGCTGACCAACACACGTGAGTCTCTGCCTCTCATGCAGCTGACCAACACACATGAGCCTCTGCCTCACGCAGCCCACCAACACATGTGAGTCTCTGTCTCTCACACAGCTGACCAACACGTGAGTCTCTGCCTCTCACACCGCTGACCAACACACATGAGTCTCTGCCTCTCATGCAGCTGACCAACACACGTGAGTCTCTGCCTCTCACGCAGCTGACCAACACACGTGAGTCTCTGCCTCTCACGCAGCTGACCAACACATGTGAGTCTCTGTCTCTCACGCAGCTGACCAACACCTGTGTGTCTCTGCCTCTCACGCAGCTGACCAACACACGTGAGTCTCTGTCTCTCACGCCGCTGACCAACACACGTGAGTCTCTGCCTCTCACGCAGCTGACCAACACACGTGAGCCTCTGCCTCACGCAGCCCACCAACACACGTGAGTCTCTGTCTCTCACGCAGCTGACCAACACATGTGAGTCTCTGCCTCACACCGCTGACCAACACACATGAGTCTCTGCCTCTCATGCAGCTGACCAACACACGTGAGTCTCTGCCTCTCACGCAGCTGACCAACACATGTGAGTCTCTGCCTCTCACACCGCTGACCAACACACATGAGTCTCTGCCTCTCATGCAGCTGACCAACACACGTGAGTCTCTGCCTCTCACGCAGCTGACCAACACACGTGAGTCTCTGCCTCTCACGCAGCTGACCAACACATGTGAGTCTCTGTCTCTCATGCAGCTGACCAACACATGTGAGTCTCTGCCTCACACCGCTGACCAACACACATGAGTCTCTGTCTCTCACGCAGCTGACCAACACACGTGAGTCTCTGTCTCTCACGCAGCTGACCAACACATGTGAGTCTCTGCCTCACACCGCTGACCAACACACATGAGTCTCTGCCTCTCATGCAGCTGACCAACACACATGAGTCTCTGCCTCTCACGCAGCTGACCAACACACGTGAGTCTCTGCCTCTCACGCAGCTGACCAACACATGTGAGTCTCTGCCTCTCACACCGCTGACCAACACACATGAGTCTCTGCCTCTCATGCAGCTGACCAACACACGTGAGTCTCTGCCTCTCACGCAGCTGACCAACACACGTGAGTCTCTGCCTCTCACGCAGCTGACCAACACATGTGAGTCTCTGTCTCTCATGCAGCTGACCAACACATGTGAGTCTCTGCCTCTCACGCAGCTGACCAACACACGTGAGCCTGTCTCTCATGTAGCTGACCAACACACGTGAGTCTCTGCCTCTCACGCAGCTGACCAACATATGTGAGTCTCTGCCTCTCACGCAGCTCACCAACACACGTGAGTCTCTGCTTCTCACGCAGCTGACCAACACATGTGAGTCTCTGCCTCTCACGCAGCTGACCAACACACGTGAGTCTCTGCCTCACGCAGCTGACCAACACACGTGAGTCTCTGCCTCACGCAGCTCACCAACACACGTGAGTCTCTGCCTCACGCAGCTGACCAACACACGTGAGTCTCTGCCTCTCACGCAGCTGACCAACACACGTGAGTCTCTGCCTCACGCAGCTGACCAACACATGTGAGCCTCTGCCTCTCACGCAGCTGACCAACACACGTGAGTCTCTGCCTCTCACGCAGCTGACCAACACACGTGAATCTCTGCTCCTTACCGTTTCACAGAGGCCACAGTCGCCAATGGGATTCCTGCTCGCGGAACGGCTCGGCTCTCTCGCCGGCCGGAATGTGGGCGTGCGAGAGTCATCTCAGCTCGGCTCACGTTCTCTTGTCAGGAAAAATTAGGGCAGGTCCATTCACGGCACTGAGAACTTCTACGCTGCTGATTCTGCCTGTGTGTGTGTGTGTGTGTGTGTGTGTGTGTGTGTGTGTGTGTGTGTGTGTGTGCGCGCCTGTGTGCGTGTGTATGTGCATATGTGCATGTGTGTGCATGCTTCCCCTTCTGTGTATCCGCATCAATGTCTGCATGAGTGTGTGTGAGAGCGTGTGTGTTTTTGCATCCATGCGTGCATGTCTGTCCGAACTCTGCCTGCTGACCTTTTGCCGGACTCTGTCTGCTGACCTAAATACTTCTTGCTCCACATTCCAAAGACTGCCATTATTTGCGTTACTTATATGCCAGACTTGACGTTTTCCGGCGACGCCGTTTATTTATTTATGTTGTTACGCCAGCGTCTTATCGCTGTCCCCCTGTCCTCCGTCTCGGGGCGTCCCCGGCATTACAGCGGTGCGTCTGTGGGTGGGGTCTGCCCGTCCTGTGTTGGGTGGTGAAAGGCTGCATGGTGTTGGCCAGGTTGCGGGTGCGGCCCGAATCTAGTTCAGCTGCCGTAGTCTCTGCGGAGATGTTATTCAGGTCAGAGCCGGAATGAGAGAGAGGGAGTGTCTCGGATCGCACCCAAGACCCAAGAGCAGACCAACACCCCCTCACTGCCTCCCCACAAATATCAGACAGGGATCTTCTATCGCCCCCTTGCAAACCTGTCGTTTGATCTGTCTGTTTTGCCTTTCAAGCCTTCTCTCTTCTCTCTTTTTTTTCTCTTTTCTTCCCTTGTCTAATGTCCTTCAGTCTTACTACTGGCAACCAATCCTCAATATGACAAAACATACCCCAAACCCCTTCAGTAGTTTAATGGGAGAACAATTCCTGTCTGCACTCCAATTTATCCCTCATCCTGCCTGTCCAGGTGAGGTCCCTGGGGGCCATGAGGGGCTCTGTGTGTCTCCAAGGTAACACTGTCATAAGTAGCCAGCTATGAACCATCCTCGCTGCTGGTAGACCAATCAGAGTGACAGGCTTGGCACGCTCGTTAAAGTCAGGGCAGAAGCGGGTCAGGTGACAGCGTAGCTAACGTGGACACAGCGTCCTCCGGACTTCCTTCTAAGCTGTTGTGTCCCCGTCCCATGTCCACATGGAGGAATGGGGCGAGCCTGAAGCGGCTAGCTTGTTACCCTCCATTGTGTCACCTATCTTCTGGAGAATTAAAAAGAACAAATGTCATTCAGGAAAGCAGCAGATTTGATTGGTTGCTGGTTGCCAGGGCAACAGTTACTGGCCCACTGAGGCGAACTGACGGAGGTCCCACTGGGAGCTCTGACATTGTGGCACGAGGAGGGACACGACACACACCAGCCTGGACTCTCTCTCTCTCTCTCTTGCTCTAACTGTCTCTATCACTATTTCTCCCTCTCTCTCTCTCTCTTGCTCTAACTGTCTCTATCACTATTTCTCCCTCTCTCGCTCTCTCTCCCCTCTCTCGCTCTATCTGTCTCTCTATCACTATTTCTCCCTCTCTCTCTCATTCTCTCTCTGTCTCTGTCTCTCTCTTCCTCTCTCTCTCCCTCCCCCTCTCTCTCGCTCTATCTGTCTCTATTTCTCCCTCTCTGTCTCTCGTTCTCTCTCTCTGTCTCTCTCTCTCTCTCTCTCTCTTTCTTCCTATCTCTCTCTCTCTCTCTCTTCCTCTCCCTCTCAGTCCCTCTCTCAACTCCTACGACTTTTTATTCCTCACTTTCGGTTGCTATGTTTTCTTTTTTTCTTCACGTTAATCTGTTAACGAGAGTCAGGTGTTCAAACTACCGTCATGTGTGTTTCCTCTTTTTTGGGTCTTGCCCCCCTTGTCATTGGCTCATTTTACGTAAACGAAACAAATGTTTCCAGGTCGCTTGAACCCCTGCTTGCCTTCGGCGGGTCTCCCACGGGCGCCGCTGAACGTCTTCGCCCTGATCCTGCCTGGCGTTCGTCATTGAGCTCCCGCTGCTGTAGCGTGTTCAGGGAATCACACAGCTGACGCTACTTATGCCAATCCATCTAACACACGCGGAAGCCTGCGTGGAGATGTCAAAGCCCCTTCGCCCTATCCTTGACGGGGACGATTCGTTTGCCTCTCCCACACACACCCGTTTGCAGAGTTGTATAATCCACGTTCAGAAAGTAAAAGTCCTCACCAGGATTTTGCTCAAGCTTGCTGGATTTTCTAATTAGTGCAATCCAGGTAAAATTAGTGGAATCAACACAATCCAGGAAGCCTGAGCAAAATCCTGGTGAGGACTTTTACTTTCTGAACCTGGATTATACAACTCTGCCCGTTTGTATGTGTCCCATCGGTTGCTGGGTGTCCCTGTTTCTTCTCTTCCGAGTTTGTTGCTGCGGCTTCTCTGTCCTGTAACTACATT
This sequence comes from Brachyhypopomus gauderio, assembly GCF_052324685.1. Taxonomy (NCBI): domain Eukaryota; kingdom Metazoa; phylum Chordata; class Actinopteri; order Gymnotiformes; family Hypopomidae; genus Brachyhypopomus; species Brachyhypopomus gauderio. The sequence goes on from NC_135215.1 coordinate 1,244,766, forward strand.
TGCATTTACACTTACAGCGTTTGGCAAACGCTGCTATCTGGAGCGATATGATTCTATTTATCAGTGTGACAGGATGCGTGTTCCTAGGGAGGCAGCCTATGACCCCGGTGTTACCGTCACCTTGCGTTCCCTGCCCGGCCGGTTCTGCTGCAGGAACACTCGTTCTCACTGTCTCTCTCTGTTCTATAACTGTCCTGTCTTCCTCTATCCTTATCTGGACCACACAGCACAGAAATATTTACTTACTGTCTCAGTTTAGTTCTGTTTAGTGAGGAACTCTTAAGGAGGTTGTTGTTAATGAGAAACACTTCTTTCCTAAATGTTATTGCAGTGAGCTATGATGAACTATAACGCTGAGCTGGATCACACACACACGCACGCACGCACACACACACACACACATACACACACACACACACACACAGCTTGATCCACACGCCACCATCTCTACATTTTGTATGAAACTGTCCATGCCCAGTGGTGTAGCGTTTCTGACAGCATCATTCCCAGAGATTCATTCATGAAGTCATTTTCAATCCACTCATCAGCATCTTAAGCTCATATTTGGGCTAGTTCGCAGCTGTACTGCGAGTGTTTTGCATCAATCCTCCACTTTGTCACTGTTTCCCGGGCGATCGGTGTATTCAGATATTTAGCCTCCACAGCAGACGTAATCTTTCTCCACACGCTGAAAGACCTCCATGTTCACGGGAAGAAAAGACCCGTAGAACTGCACCATCGCTGTCTCTTCCCTTTGGATGGTCACTGGCATCACCGACTCACTGCCAAGTTGAAAATCCACCTAGTTTACTTTGTTTGCAGAGCTCAATGTTCAAGTTGGATATTTTTTTCTGGAGTTATACGCAAGCCTCATCTTCAGAAGCCACACAAAGAAATAACGTCTGCTGCCTAAGAGGTTTTATATCCAAACAAGACCTAGACAAACTCATCCTTGCAGTGTAAACTACAGCGATGGTCTCTTCAGTGGTCTTCCCTAAAAAGACCAGCTGCAGCTCATTTAAAATCCAACTCTGAGAATGTTAATCAAGAGGACCAAAGACACTCCCACAAATCTCGTCTCCTTACACTGGCTTCCAGTTAGTCACAGGAAAGGCTCCTGTAAAGTGGATCACTAAATGGCATATGGCCAGAATACATTTCCAATATGTTTGAAGAATGCAAAACCCCGAGGCTTCTCAGATGGCGAGGGGCTCGGTGTTAACACCAACCTCCACGAAACAACCCTCAGCTTCTTTGTAGCTCACAGCTGGGCCGAATTCCCAGAAGATCTGAGATGAGTTGTTTTTAAATCTAGGGTTTAAAAAAACCATCTGTTTTTCACACCTTTAATTAAATTCTCAGGTCAAACACGACCCTCCCCTTCTCTTACATTTGGTGATTAAGGTCTTCATTTATCACATCTTATGTCCTAATCATTTATTTATTGATATTACAATGTCTTTTATGCCTTTATCTTTGCATGTATTAAGACATTATCTATGGATTATCTATGGAATGTGCTCGACAAATATTCTAGTCTCGCTGTGTTTTAAGTGTTCTTTCACTCTGTTGTGTAGCTCTCCTTATCCTATAACTGGCTCACTCTTCCAAGTAGCTGTTCCTCTATATCCAGTTTGTAGCTGTCTTTGAGTTTAAATATCTTATAGCTTTCTCCCTTTAAATATTCTGGATCTCTCTCTCTCTCTCTCTCTCTCTCTCTCTCTCTCTCTCTCTGTCTGTCATCTGCCTCATCCTCCTGGTCATCCCGGACAAAGTCAGCTGTGATGAAAGCACAGTGGCCATGGCTCTGGGCCACAGCTTAAATGGTTAAACGATGCTCGCCGGAGCCTCCGGCTGTCCCCAGCTCTCCCGTCCCGTGCCAGGGGAGAGGGCACATGGACCTGGTGCCTTCCGTTTACTGGAGCACACCACAGAAAGATCAGGCACTAACCAAGCGCTTCCTCTGCCTAATACACTTGCGGGTATAAATTACCGAGGCGTCGCTGGGTTTAATTTGTGTGTGTGTGTGTGTGTGTGTGTGTGTTGGTATGTGGGTTTGAATGTGTAAAAGTGGTCAGGAACTGGTCAGGGAAATTAAAGGAGTGCAGAGTGTGCCTTATCTGTCCATGTGCATCTGGTGGGTGTGTGTGTTTATCCTCCAGATGGTAAGATGTTATAGTGTGAGTAAACGTTGCTCCAGTATGTCTTGGCTGCTCCCGTGCCAGATTCTTTTAGAGATCACACAGGCTGAAGTAATGCATGGGCTAGTTTTATACACATACACAAAATCATACACACCCACTCACACACGTGCACACACACCCACAAGGAGAGATGGGTGAGTGTAAAGGAGAGAGGTGGGTGAGTGTAAAGGAGAGGAGGGTGAGTGTAAAGGAGAGAGGAGGGTGAGTGTAAAGGGGAGAGGTGGGTGAGTGTAAAGGAGATGAGGGTGAGTGTAAAGGAGAGGAGGGTGAGTGTAAAGGAGAGAGGTGGGTGAGTGTAAAGGAGAGGAGGGTGAGTGTAAAGGAGAGGAGGGTGAGTGTAAAGGAGAGAGGTGGGTAAGTGTAAAGGGGAGAGGATGGTGAGTGTAAAGGAGAGAGGTGGGTGAGTGTAAAAGTGAGAGGTGGGTGAGTGTAAAGGAGAGAAGAGGTGGGTGAGTGTAAAGGAGAAAGGTGGGTGAGTGTAAAGGAGAGAGATGGGTGAGTGTAAAGGAGAGAGGAGGGTGAGTGTAAAGGAGAGAGGTGGGTGAGTGTAAAGGAGAGAGGAGGGTGAGTGTAAAGGAGAGAGGAGGGTGAGTGTAAAGGGGAGAGGTGGGTGAGTGTAAAGGGGAGAGGTGGGTGAGTGTAAAGGGGAGAGGTGGGTGAGTGTAAAGGAGAGAGATGGGTGAGTGTAAAGGAGAGAGGAGGGTGAGTGTAAAGGAGAGAGGTGGGTGAGTGTAAAGGAGAGAGGAGGGTGAGTGTAAAGGAGAGAGGAGGGTGAGTGTAAAGGAGAGAGGTGGGTGAGTGTAAAGGAGAGAGGAGGGTGAGTGTAAAGGAGAGAGGAGGGTGAGTGTAAAGGAGAGAGGTGGGTGAGTGTAAAGGAGAGAGGAGGGTGAGTGTAAAGGAGAGAGGAGGGTGAGTGTAAAGGAGAGAGGAGGGTGAGTGTAAAGGAGAGAGGTCCATCTGGATCTTTTTCTAAGGGAGTTCCTCAGGTGCCTCAGGTTCAACTGCAGACACCATGAGTTTTGTATTTCAGCTTGTTATAGACCAGCATTGTGTGCATAATGATGTGTTTATGAGGGAGAAACACAATGCCATGTGGATCTACAAATAAGGGAGCACAACAGCTACACTTCACTGTCTAGAACTCTCTCTCTGTCTCTCTCTCTCTCTCTCTCTCTCTCTCTCTCTCTCTGTCTCTCTCTCTCTCTCTCTCTGTGTGTGTGTGTGTGTGTTTGGCACTCTGTTTTTCTCCCTCTCAGATGATAACTCTACTGTATGAGGTATGACAGCTGCAGTAAAGGCTCTTTTGGCCCCTCGACAGACACACACAGTGATTTGCACCCAGCGTTGTGCTTATACAGTGATGCTGTAATAACGCTCTGCCTGAGGTTACTTCCCCCCCATAGAGCTGCAGTCACTCTCTCTCTCTCACCGTCTCTCCCTCCTTCTCTCTACCTCTCTCGCTCTCTCTCTGGCATGCTCCGAAGATTTTTTCCCCTCTCTCTTTTCACTCTGCTGACGAGTTTTTATCCGCCCACTGAAACAGCTGAAAGGGAAAGTGCCCGGTGTTTTTTGTCCTGCGCTGCTTCCCGTTCCCCACTGTGTCAAAGACTCTGGGAGTCGGGAGTGACTTTAGTGCGAGTCATCTGCACACCTCAGCACCAGGAGGGCCCAGGCACCCGCTGCCGTGGGTTACGATGACACAACCCATCCTGTAGGATGAAGAGCAGGAGATTCATAGAGGTCTTGTGTCCTGTGTCTGTTGGCGTACTGTGGGGAATCTTCTCACACTTACTGATACACACACACATGCACACACACACACACACACACACACACACACACACACACACACACACACACACACACACACACACATAAACACACACACACTCACACACACACACACACACACACACACACACACACACACGCATGCACATGCATGCAGACACACACACAAACACACAAACACATGCACATACGCTTACACACACACACACACACACACACAAGGAAGTCCTGCTCCAGCCTAAGGATTTGCCGTGTATATCATGGGATATGGAAGTATCTTGTCATAATGGCCCCGTGCGGTTTGAGCTGTGGTTCAGGGGTCCTCTTCCCGCACCCCCGCGGGACCCATTAAAGCTCCCTGAGTCTCCACACTGCCTCTCAACTGCTGCCTTGTAGGCGATCAGCCGAGGAAGTGACACGACCGGGGCCGTCCCCACAGGCCTACACTCACATGTCCTAGCCTTCCTGAGGGCATGACCGCTGTCATACAGCCACGACCTGCACACCAGGGGACATATATGTGGCATATGGGACACGTCAGGTCCCTTATGCCACAGAGCAACATAAGGATCCATTCCTAGTCCTCTAGAGTGACATAAAATTGTCACGTATCCCCAAAAGAAGATTAAGCAGAGTTCACAGGTGACGCGTCGCACGTCCAGGCTAAATGCAGCACTGGCAGGTCAGTGGGAGAAACTCAAAGGTGAATGTGCCATGTAGAACTGTCAGAATGCGTGTGTTCACCTGTTGATAGGCCTGTGGGAAACGTAGTTCTTTTCACTCAGTAGTTCTCTTGGGTTCAGAGTGAGTCATGGCGGAACAAAGCTACCAGGACTCCTTGGTTAGTCATCGTACCTGCACCTTGCAAGGTCTGGGATGCAAGAATGCCTCGTGTGAATACACGGGATCTGGAGGCATCCCACACACACACACACACACACACACACACACACACACACACACACACTGCACGCAATAGGCTGCCATGCATTTTTATCTTGGTATTTCCATCTTCAGTAGTCTGCACAGGTGTGGGTCTTTTCATGGAGATTTGACACAGCAAGCCAAAATTGCATTTTTCACATTATCTACATACCGTGTGTGAGAGGTAGTGTATGTGAGCACAGGACAAAGGTGGAATTTGAGCAGAGAACGAATATATATACGACATTTAAGAACTCAATGCTGTCAGTTCTGGTGAGGTGTGTGTTTGTGTGTGTGTGTGTGTGTGTGTGTGTGTGTGTGTGTGTCCCAGTTCATGCTTCAGTCTGTCATATCGTGTTTCATGGCGCCCCTTCCCCATCTCAAGTAATTCGATTAGAAGGCCAAGAGACATCAGTTGATGATGATTACAGCCAGTCTGTTATCTACCAGCTCTTGTCTACATCATTTTAAAGCATCCCTCGGCAAACCTTAGCAGTTGTCACACACGCACACATATACATCTACCCCCACTTCCCTCCCACCACCACACACCACCACCACCACACACACAAACAGGAAACACACACATACCCACACTCCTGCATTTACGCAAGCAAGCACACATGCACACAAACACATGCACACAAACTCTTGTATGAAGTTTGTGGGGTATTTCCACTGAATGGTGTATGGCAGTATGTGTAAATTGACCCGTGTCCAACCACAACCTTTATCAAAGTAACAATTAGCTATTTTTATTTTCTTCAAAGCCGTCTTTGCTTTGGAAAGCTCCTTGTGAGGAAGAGCAGGCCAGTGTTACCACGGTGACAGTCTTCCTTCTTAGACACCTTTGGTTCCCTAGTGGCACAAGTGCTCATGACTCTACATCCGATCGTTACTACAAAACTGTAAACGATGTTCTTTTTCCCTTTCGCAGGAATCTGCTCGACAGGGACACGTTCTCAAAGTCAGATCCAAGTAAGATCACATTTATTACGACTGTGGTGAACTTCTACCAAACCTGTGTTGCTGCTCCTGCTAAACACGCCGTATTATTTTCCAACTGTCAGCTGAACCGATTTCATGTTTCTTAAAACAAAAAGGCAGGACAACGCTCTCTAGTAGAGTGCTTCCTTGTTCCTGGTTCCTGTGGTTTCTCACTGAGCCCCGTGCACCTGTCTGATTACGGCCGTTACTGCCACATTCACACCCTCACGCATGCACACACACATATGCGCACACGTCCATTAACACACCCAGGCAATCACACAAATGCAGCTTCTGTAAGCAATCGTTATCCGATGGTAGCTGTAAAATCACCCGATCCTGCCTTTATAAAGGCAGGATATCATCACAAACACAAACCCTGCACGATTCCTCGGTGAGTCACACGCTCCATCGGGTATTCTCACACCGTCTGAGTGAGGAGTCCATGGTGACTAATTCTGATCTGCATGTTGTGGGGCAGGGATGGGGGGGGGGGGTCCCTTCACATATAGAAATTCGGTGGGCGGGAGATCTGAGGCGTTAATCGAGGAACGCACAGAGGGAACCGCTGGCTGTGCTATCCAGTCCGAGCGCGGGCACTAAAGGGCAGCCCTCACGTTACTGCTTTCAGTTGTGTTCTCCATTCAAGTTCCTGTCAGTATAGTGGCAGTTTCAATAGGATTCACACGAGCTTCAGATGCATCACGAAGTCTCCGTCTCCGGAGGACGATGCTTCGACTATTTCTTGAAAAACAATTTATTTATTTATTTATTTACGAACATCGGTCGTACTTTAAATTTGTAATAATAATAATAATATGTAATCTTATACAAGTTCCTTTTCACTGCTATGTGAGTTATGGCACTAAGCATGGCACTTATCCATCTGTATCCGGCTCCCCTCAAAGGCAGGCACACGCATATCCCTTCCATATTAAACTCATCACAGCTGCTTAACATGTATTGCATTTCATAATAAAAGCATGCTGACTGGTGAGCATGAGGTCTGGATGTGTCAGAAACGTACGGCAAGGGTCCGGAAGTTTCCGGGTCTGGAGAGGGTCTGGAGAGGCCTGCGTGCGGCTGTCCACCGAGCCTACCCTGTCTCTACCCGCGCCTCTTCGTGTCTGGGTTCTACAAGCTTGAACACACACACACACACACGCACCACACACACACACACACACACACACACACACACACACACACACACACACACACTTAATATGTATCGCATGACTCCCCATGTCAAAGGTCACATTCTGTGAGTAAAAGCTCATTTTCATATTCATATCATATTCATTATGCTAATAACTGTAAACTCAAACACTGATCTGATTGCTAATGATAATTAAGTAAGACAAACTGACCTCAGTGACCAAACCAGATCAGTTAAGGGCCCTAGTTTATCTGCTAGGTACATCGTGACTGCCGGTTTATATTTAGCTGTTCAACATGGTAGAATATGTTGCAAGCACAGTGTAACACTACACCAAGACATTCAGTAGCAACAGAACTGAGAGAGGGGTGGAGAGTGGGATAGAAAGAGGGATAAAGAGAGGGATAGAGAGAGGGATAGCAAGCATGGGTCACAGGGAAAGAAAGGAGGAGAATAAAAGGTTCTCAACAAGGCAGATAAAAGCAGCAAAAGACAGAGAAGATAGAGGGAGAGAGAGTGAAATCAAAAAGAGGTTTCATAGTCTCTGTGGGAAAGAGAGAATCTCCCCTTCAAGCCCAGAGCTGCTTACTATCACAGCACAGCATTGAGGTTGTGCGTTGGGCTGTGTTTACAGGCTGTGCCTCGCTAATGCATCTAACTCTGGTGGCTAACTTTGTCTTAAACAGACACACACACACACACACACACACACACACACACAATCACAACAGTGCATGTTGGATGGAACTCCTTGCGAAAGAGAGGTGTACTCCTCAGACGCCCCTCAGACACTACACACATGTTTGATCTGATCTGTATCTGGGGAGTCGCGTTTCGGCTGAGGTGTTTGTGGCTTTGGCTCTCGCTGTGTGGGCAAACAGCCAGCCGTCATATCCGTCACTCACTCTGTTACCTCCGTTCCTCCACTGTAAAGCACAGCTCACATCTTTTGATATCAGTAGATAATTGGGGTGTTTTATTTCCATATTTTACTTCCTCACTGTATTCCTGTTACACATTATATTCTGTGAATTACAGTACTGTACAATGGAATAATGTACAGCATATGAGAGTCTTCAAATGTTTGAGACACTCCTTAGTCTCCGGCCTGTATTAACAGTGTCTCCCTCCCCCTGTCTTCCCCCTGTCCTCCCCCTGTCCTCCCCCTGTCCTCCCCCTGTCCTCCCTCTTGTCCTCCCCTGCAGTCTGCGTGTTGTACACCCAAGGCATCGGCAACAAGGAGTGGAGAGAGGTGAGTGGGACGGGCTGCTGGGGTCCTGACACGCGTCTCACGGGCGTCTGCTGATGTGCCTGCATGAATACGCAATCGTGCGCATGCCTGAATTATTTGTCAAGAAACACTTTAAATAATTCATGAAGTCGATTTGCGCTCACTTTTTCTCCCGCCCCTTTGTCTATTTGGCCAGTGAGAGAGAGCTGCCTCTCTCTTCACAAAACGATTAAGAGGCGTTTCTGTGTATTATCATCTCTCACTGTCTGCTGAAATAAAAGAGGTGTGTGCCAGGAAGGCCCCCATCGTCTGAATATGCCGTTCCGCAATATCCCGTTTTGCAGTATTACCCATCTGACGACAGGTAACGTGTCCTGTAGGTCAGGTCTTCTTGGGGCAAACCGCACAGGTTTTGTCACAAAACCACATCACTGTGCACCGGTCCTTTGCTCAGTACTCCTGTAAATCACACCTCAAAGTCATAATCGCCAGAAAAAGGCCCAAAATACATGTTCTGGGTTACAGTCTGGGCCCAGCTGGTGAGTGAGTATCTTCTGATCTGACTGCTTTAACGGGTCACGGGCATATTTTACTACCATGCTTTTTCACAGATGTCTAATGATAATTAGCACTGCAGATCTAAATCAGTGTTATTCTGATAGCTAACACCACCAGAAGGGTAAATTACACAATTAGACATCATCAATGAGTGACAGTATCAGTCTGCAGTATATAATTACATCGCTAATTTGGTGTGAACATAGAAAAGTCATGCAAGACAAGCGGATCCGAGGTGCCCAAGTCACAACGAGCTGATATTACGAAAAAATTTATGAAAAAATTTAAATGTAGATTGAATACAGTCTGTAGATACCAGGCTGTATGGCTTGATAATGCGGAATTTGCCTGTCCAGCATTGGAGGATTACTGAAAACATTAGTATTAACAGACTATTCCACAACACTGTTAATTTCAATCAAGTTCCAGTGAAACTTGCTTTTGAAAATACTGGTGAATGTTAGAAAAAAATAGAAACTGTCCAAAAACTGGGAAAGTAACTTAAAATTCCTTTTCTGGCTACCAAGTGCTTCCTAACAGAAGGTCGTTGGACTCGTTAAAGACAGCTTACAGATGTCTAGTGCATTCTCAGAGTAATCAGTCACTTGACACGTTCTCTTTTGTTATTTTTTTGGCTCTGAACTCCAACATAATGAAACAGTGGCAGCAAAATTAAACCAAAGGATGTCAGCTTTAATTGGAGTACATTTGCATATTAGCCAATACGGGCATTGCAGTGTTTTACCCATAATCAGTTGTGTCTTGACTAGCTTTAGGTCGTTACAACATTAGATTTGCGTTTGGATTATGACGCTATGCTCACTCATATAATAAGTGCCAAAGAACCGTGCCGATAAACCAGGCCATCACACGGCTCTCAAGTGTCATGCAGTGGTTGTAAGACACAGGCTTTTAAAGCAGTTGGCATGCTCACACACCCACCAAGGTGCAACACTATTTATTTTGTTGTTAATGTGGAAAAGCAGACTTTGGTTTCCTTCAGAGTAAAATCAAACCCCCCACCCCACCCCCTTCGCACTCAAACACCACATAGAACATCCCAAACATCCCAAACAATATGAATAGTACCTCATCAGTAAAACATGCAATTATAGTACCTTATAGATGCAGTATGAATAGTACCTCATCAGTGAATCTTGCAATCATAGTACCTCACCAGTGAAACATACAATCATATTACCTTATAGGTGCAATATGAATAGTACCTTATCAGTGAAACATGCAATCATATTACCTCATCAACCAAACATGTAATCATAGTACATCATCAGTGAAACATACAGTCATAATACCTCATTGGTGAAATATGCAATCGTAGTACATCATCATTGAAATGTGCATAACACCTCACCAGTGAAACATACAATCATAGTACCTCATCAGTGAAATAGTCATAATACCTCATCAGTGAAACATGCAATCATTAGCATGAATGGTAGCCACAGTCACTGTTTCACTTGCCCTCACTTATGTCATGACAGCTGACAGCCTCAGAAAAATGCTTTCTGAAGAATTCACCTCGGCTCCAGCCAAACAGCATTGAGATGTATATTTTTAAAGGAATACGAGCAGGTGAAATGTTGTTAAGTTGTTAAAAATATGGAATATAAAATTAGTTAAGTTGTTCATATTATCCAAGTCTCACAGTGCATGAATTTACTGTATTACTGAACACACCACAAGGCAAAATGCCTCAGGACCAACCAGGAATGGGAAAAAGCTGCACTTAACGGCTGCACTTTACGTCTGCACTTTACGCCTGTAAATGGTAAACTCTTCGTTTTATTTCTGTTAGCCAGTTATGCTGTGACACTTTGTTGTTTTGCCATCTTGTGTGCAAGTGTGATTTTTCTGCCTTGCTATATTCAAATGGGAGCAGCATTTTGTAGTATTTTAAAAAATACATTCTCTTTTTTTGTTTTGGATTTCTGTTCATTCATTCGTTTTAATTCCTTGGTCTCTATTTTAATTAACGATTTGAAAAGTTTTGGCTCTTCTTGTCCATCGTTAAATATTTGGTATTTCCAGTCCATATTTTCTTCGTCCATATTCCAGCCTTTCTTGACTTGTCTTATGACAGCTGGCTTTTTCTGGCCATGTGAACTGACAGAGAATGTCAGAAATGTCATTGTAAGTGTAAGTTCATAAAACGTGCTGTCTGTAGCTAGCGTTATAGACAAGCCTATCTTCAGCCGTACTAGCTGTGCATATTTGGAAACTAGTTTTGATACTTGGAAAAGGCTAAAACAGAATGGATTAAACTAAATTGTAAATGGATATCATTAAAGTTAATTACTAAATAGCAAATTAAAATAAAAAATTTGGGAAAATTGGAAACAGGAAATTTAAAGGGCAAAACAACAAAGGCAAAAGCTGAAACTGACAATCATATCTGTTTTCGCATTCCTTCTTTTTTTTGAGTAAAGAACTTCATAGGATCTCAATGTCTAAGTATATTATACATTATGGCGTTTTGTCAAAAAAGCACCCAAATCTAGATTTATGTCAAGAAAATTACCCAAATCTCCTCATGATAATGGTGCACTCAAAATCAAATCTCTGCTGCAATGCCAGAATATCTGGTTGTACCTGACATGTTTCTGACACTCTACCATTAACACAATATCTGGAGACCTGAGGAAGACGATACAGGTCACTTCGTAAGGAACCACAGTGAGAGTTTGTTAGTTTGACTCTAAAAACAGACTGAAATGGCCCTGGAAACTATATTTTATAAAAACCTGCGTCACCTTCCAATTCCGTCCACTGTACGGGAGTATAAATATATTCACCTAAGATCTCCGCTCGTCTTCCAAAACATTAAAAACTGTAGGTAGAAATAAAGGCCCGGGTTTGAGTCTTTAAACAGAAGAGGATGGTGGGCTGAAGTGGTTTGGTGATGGTTCTTATATTCCGCGCACTATTCTGCAGCTTCACGCGTCTCTCACCTCTAGACCGCTGGCAGGATTTCCAATGTGAAGGGATTTTAAGATCAGCAAATCGTGGTGGATTATGGCATTCCGTGAATTGCTGACTTAATTTTTTGTGCATATATGTGTTTGTGTGTGTGTGTGTGTGTGTGTGTTTTTAGTTCGGGAGGACTGAAGTCATCGATAACACCCTAAACCCAGATTTTGTTCGCAAGTTTATTCTGGACTACTTCTTTGAAGAGAGGCAGAACCTGCGGTTTGATCTGTGAGTATAGTGTGTGTGTGTGTGTGTGTGTGTGTGTGTGTGTGTGTGTGTGTGTGTGTACATCCAAAGGATAAGTGTATTTGTGCCATTACTCATCTCTCTGCTAAATGTGCAGGTTGGCTATATGATGCCCTTTATGGGAACACTTATATGTGTTGCATAATAGTGCACAGTGCTTATGCTAAAAGGACCAAGCATGCATGCATGTGTGGATGAATGGTTTTAGCATGTCTGCGTTGTGCAGACCTCTGTCTAAGAGTGCTTGTATGCATGGTTGTCTGTGTATAGGTTTGTTTATGTGTGTTTTCAATCTCAAAAAACAACATTATTCCTGCTCTGCGTTGAGTCACAGAATACACAGCAGACATGAGAGGACTGTTGTTTTCACCTGGGCCTCTCTGGTGTAGTGATGGCCTCTACTGTCTTTTTTGGATATGTCCTGTTATGGTGAGGATCATTATTCAAACTGACACATCATATAGTTTACAATTTTATACAAATAGGTTTCTATTTCTCTCTCTCTCTCTCTCTCTCTCTCTCTCTCTCTCTCTCACATACAGATGAGCGAGAGCCTCACAATATCACACTCAGATCTCACAGGCCTATCTTTACATGTGTATCCCTGATACGACACGTCTGAATACTTCCACAAGTGATTCAGCAGGAAAACCCACACCTGATGACTTCTGCCTCTGTTGTAGTCCACCTGCTAACATGCGTGGCAGGAACGCTAGAGGGGGGGGGGGCAATGTTTGCTCGGGTTGTCATGTGTGCGGACACGTGCAAGTGCCCGAATGTGCATGGCTATAAATAGCATGAGGAGAGACAACACTAATGTGGTTCAGTCAGGCAGAGAGAGTGTAAATGGGGAATTTTCTGTGTGTGTGTGTGTGTGTGTGTGTGTGTGTGTGTGTGTGTGTGTGTGTGTGTGTGTGTGCATATCTTCGCCTAGAGGCTTAACTGGATGTAGGAGCAGTCATGCTCTGGTCATACTCCAGTCATACTCCAGTCACACTCCAGTCACGCTCCAGTCACACTCCAGTCACATGCCGCACACCGTTATCTTCTGTTACATACATGTGTTAGGAGGTGTGTGTGTGTATGTGTGTAAATTTGATTCGATTTGATTTGTTGGGCTTCTTTGTCTGCACTGTTAACACTTTCAGTAGCTACACAAAATACATTTCTCAATCATTCATTACACGTTTTTATAGTTAGTTTTGGTTTAATCACTCTTGCCGTGTAAGCCTGGAACAATACAATGTTTAAAAATTTGATCTGAATTAATTTATATTGCCACAGAGTTTGTAGTTATTGTCCTCTCAGGCGACACCGTTCAATCGGGCACACCTGTTCCCAATTACTACCCACAGGGTCTTGGGCTATTCTGAGCTCGGTGGGCCTGCCTAGTGGCGTGGTGTTCTGGGTGCGAGTGTTTCATCGTGTCCAGCTGCCTCTGCTGCTTTTTCTTTCACATTTGTATTTGCCTGCTGTGTTTTTGTCCTGCTTGTTTTTGTGGTTATCGGGTTCCCCCTAATAAACCAAACTCCCAACATACGACGCCCCCACAGCCTCCTTTGTGCTGCATCTGTGACTTATGAGCTAATTTCTTGCGTGATTAATTTTGGATTTTTGTGCATACGCGTCTGTCTGATTTGACGTCAGTGGTGGTAACTTTTTAGAATCTCGGTACAAAGGATTAAAAGCGTTTTCAGGCGCAGTTGCAGAGTTTTGTTTGTTATATCATTGGGTGGTGGGATGGCAGAGGAATCAATGGGCGGCCATGGCAGGCTTCATTTTGGTCGTTTCCCCTGCTGGTTACCAGTGTGTTTCCAGCTGCTGGGACAAGCTGCCTTTTCATTTCTAGGCCCAGTGTCTGGGGCAGAATTTTCCAGAGGGCGCTTGCGTAACCGGCCCCAGATGGACGGGCGGGGGCGTTGAGGTCAGCGGGATGTTTGCGGACTACCTGTTGGTCGGTGTAAATGCCAGCGTGTCTATAGCTTTATTAGAGCCTGGGATTCAAGGGGCCGCTGTTGACTGGAAGTGCTGCACTGCTGATCTCAGAACAGCCTCCCCATTTTTTGGGCGAAGGAACAAATGCGAAAAGAAAAGCGAGCGTCTGTGATCATCAAGGTGGAGCCTTCCTCCACCCTCTCTGGCCCTCAGGTTTTCCCTCTCCACCCGGTTCACTAACCGGTCTCCACCAGACACTCGCTGCCTTTGAAACGCAATGTGTATGCCTCAGTGTCTGAGTGGGTGGGGGCGCGCGTGTTTGTGGAAGTGTGGGTGGGTGTGGGAACAAGATGTGCATATAGCTGTGTGCCTATGTAAACCTGCCCCGTCCTCAGTCACTTAAGCAATGAAGTATTTATGGACGTGGGTGCAGCTGGACAGAATATGAGAGATGCTTTTAGATGGGCGTGCTCCTCCTGTAACTTATTCATTCCTGGGCCTCATCACCACATGGCGTGCAGGGTTCTTCACTGTCAGAGAGAGTGTCCACCCTGGCTGACATTTAGTATAGGAGGAGACCACCCCTGCACACCAACACGCTTCATCTGCTCATGGCTGGGCTTCCGTTTCCCTCAGCAATTTGATTTTGAAGGTCAGGACATGGAAAAGACACGGCAGAGATATTGATTTTCTGATAATCCAGACCTCTGTCATGTGGCTATCCAACAACTTCTTAGAAATAAATTACAATGCTGAATGATGACATGATAACAGTCCGAAAAGTTTTCGTGTTATGCTAATTCATTTTTCATTGTTATTTTTGGCTCCATCACTGTAACAACATATGGCAAACAAATTGGTTGCAAAGATGTTCTAGAATTAAATCTGCTTGCACATGCATTATGCTTGCACTTTTCACACTTTGGGTGGTATAGTACGTCTGTGCATTGGATTAACTATCATTTTGTTGGCATAATGAAAGACAACAGATGCTACATCCTAAACATGGAACTGTGGAACTGTAAACTGACAAATGTTATGAGTTGTAGTATTGCATTAAACTGGAGATATATATATATATATGCGCTCTCGTGCACGCCCATGCACTCGTGCACGCCCATGCGCTGTTGTGTGTGCCCATGCTCTCGTGCGTGCTCATGCGCTCTCGTGCACACCAGTGCACAACTTTGCGCTCGGGAGCACAGGCACACAGCGAGGACACAGAGCACAGAGGTTGGAAATAGCTGGAAGAGAATGAAAATGACCCCACGAAGTGCGTGCGAGTATGTGCAGATGAAAGGGAACAGCTGGCTTTTATCTCAGAGCCACAAGTGTGGGGCTCCCCAGTAACGGCGATGAGATCCCGTCTCCTCATTCACCAAACAAACACGGCTTCCAATCACCTTCATGACCTTCATCATCTCATATGGCATTTCTTGTTAGACACAATCATTTCAAATGTATCGTATATGTCAGACCTCGGGACTAGGCCCCTTCTTACACTCCCATTAATACAAGAAATCTAAAAATCAATGACTTTTTATTGCCTCACACTAAATTGCCTCAAACGATATGCCGTGTTGCCTTAAACAGGCAAGCCTTACCATATTGAGATTGTATCACCAGTTAATAAGCCTGTAGGATTCCTTATCTAGCTAATGATCTGTCTAAAATGAAGAAATGGTCAAGTAAGGGTAACCTAAATTCCTTTTCACACGCTTCTCTTCTCTTTTGTACACACACCGAAGACTAATTGGCTAATATCATTGCTGTAGGACTGTGCAGCTAATGAAGCCTAAATCTAGTCTAGAGGGAAATCTTGCTAATATGCTTAACAATTAAACGTCTTTCTCTCTTTCGTTCGACAGGTATGACGTGGACTCAAAGAGCAGCAACCTTTCTAAACATGTGAGTAAAAGATTATGTTCCAGTGTTTGAAATCTATGAAATGACATGCAATTTACCTCCCATAGGTTTCCACTGGGCACACCACTGAATGTACCTTTGATTTTGGTATAACCACTATCATAAAAAATAAAAAAAATATAAAAACATTTCGGGAACCTCACGTGCTTTGCAAAAATGTGCATAAAATCATAGTGAACGTGTTCACGTTATATGTCCGTGCCATGCTGAGATGAGCGTGAGAAGTCCTCTCTGGTAATGAGGCACTACCACATACATTGTGTTCTTCAGCAGGTCTTACCAACAGTGGGAATAGTACCACACAGGTGGAGAGTATTGTAACACTACATTAACAGTAGGTCAGAATGTGTAAAGCAATTTTGCAGTCACATTTCCTGCTCTCTGTAGAAGCCCATGAGAGATTTTACTGTACCCTGCTTTAGAATCATTTTCCAAGCCCCCAACCCTCTCAAACCCAGACAAAATCAAATAACCAAAAAAAAACATACTTTTAAAAATGCTGTGAAATGCACAGAAAATAGGTATTTTGAGAAAAATGTTGACACCTTCCTTTAAGCTGTGCTGATATGACAGCTTGTACAGCACACATTCTTGGGCCAGTGGGAGCCTCAGAACCTTGTCAGACAGTATCGCGATGGTTCTTTAGATTGAAAAGTCAAGTGGTTCTGCTTTCAAGCCATTCTCACAACAACCTGTGTGATTCCAGCAGAGACATCGCAAAGATCAGACACGACATCTGGGATGCCCTCACACACACACACACACACACACACACACACACACACACACACGCACGCGCACACACACACACACACACACACACACACACACGCACGCACACACACCCACACGCACACACACACACACACACACACACACACACACACACAACCCACACACGCACACACACACACCCACACACACGCACACACACACACCCACACACACGCACCCACACGCACGCACACACACCCACACGCACGCACACACACCCACACGCACGCATGCACGCACACACACACACACACACATATACCGGTATTCATCTCTCCCTGGTACAGCAGCTGTAGTGTTTCTGCTCACCCATATGTGAATCCTTGTCTCCACCTTCCACAGCTTGCTGGCATATCGCCTTTGTCTAAGCTGTTACATCACCCTCCAATATTACTGATATTATTCCCCACAGTGTCGTATTATGCAAATGAGTGTTTTGCATGGGGGAGGCGACGCCACGGCGGTTCACGGCCCCTCCCTCTCAGCTCCCCCGGCCCGGGGTTTGTTGTGGTCATTTGAGCGGAGCGCCCTCGCCGTGCTGCTCTCGCTATGGGGGTTGCGTGACGTTCGACACATGCGCTGACCTCGCCCTGGCCTCTATAGCTGCAGCTCGCTGATGGAGACAAAGCCGGGATCGCGTAGAGAACGCCGGACGACTCCCTGGCCTGAATTCCTCGTCTGGTGCCTCGCGTTATTCTGGCTGCTTCCTTTTTCTTTCCTGGTCCTCGTTGTTTCTGCATTTGTGTTGTTCCGAATGAGGCTTCATTTAAAAAGCACCCCCCCCCCCCACTCCACTCCTGGAGAGCCTGTGGTTTTTATCTTATTTATTCAACCAGGTTAGTCTCACTGAGATATAAAACCGTGTACCAGGCAGACCTCCTAGCCGAGGAGTTTTACACGCAGAATAATACCTAATCGCAAGAAGACAAAAGAGCGGCAAATAACCCCGTAACAGAAAGCAGGTGTGACAGCAGTAATTGTGAGGCACTTGTGCAAGTCACTCAGGACAAGAACTGGAATGTGAACGCAATGTCGTTGAGGCCTGACTGAAGTGCGCAGGGGGGGGGGGGGGGGGGGGGGGGTGCACTGCCGTTGTTGGGCTAAATGAGTGGCAGTGGGTGGGCTCAGAGGGTAACTGGGAGAAACTGTGCGATTAAGCATATTGTAGCTTCGACTTAATGACAATGATTATGTTATTTCTGACAGTTATGCTGTTGCCAACGCACATTTCACTCTGCCATGTTAGACCAGTCCGTCCGTCCCCCCCCCCCGTCAAAATGGAGACGCCATGTCACACTGGCCATGTCGTCCTGTCGTAATTATAAGAAGAACCGAACTTCACTTCAGTGAACTCTCAGTGAACTTTCACTGAACATAACCAGAGCAACCATATTACTGGAAACAGTATTGTTCAGCTAATCAACGCTTCATTTGTTTACACACTCTGGTAGTACAGAAGAAGGATCCAAGCAACTAGATAACAGTCACTCTGGTGGACATCTGGCATGCTGATCGTGCACCCAGTACTTCAAAAGCTACATTTAGACAATGCGTGTTCTTATAAGCACTATATGTAATGGACGTGAGGAGAAATTAGTTGAACATATAGACTGATAGTAGAGTATAGATGTAGTTTTAAAACATTGTATTAAACGTGTGTGTGTGTGTGAGAGAGAGAGAGAGAGAGAGAGAGAGAGAGAGAGAGAGAGATGTTCCGGTAGCTCTACTGCACTGTCCATCCATCCACACTTAGAGAAGCCCCTCCACCTATTATATTCCGTTCCAGCCTCGTCTGGTGATATCAGGTCCTTCTGCTCAGTGCTCTCTCTAAACCATGGCTGTCCTGCATCTGTGCCAGTAATGTTTACCCCTAGAGGCACAAAGTCACACACAAACACACAGACACTCTCTGTCTCTCCCACACACACACACACATGCACACACAGATAGATACAAGAAGACACCCAAGTAGCTCTGAGGATTAATTGAACATATTCCCAGAGACTGCAGTTACTCAGTCAGGCTCCATATTTTTGCACGGTCTCCCTCCAAATGATTCCATAAATCAGATACGCTCCTACTCCGTCCATCACCAAAAACATCAGTATCACCCCTCCCCCTTGCCCCACTCCTCCACACCTGCCCCACCCATCTGCCTACCCTGCCCAAGACTAACTAAGAGAAACAAACCCCCTGGGGATTTGTGGATGTGTTAACACTATCAGGGGTAGTGTCAGTGGCAGCAGGTGAGAATTAAAGGGAGGTGACCATATGGGAAAGAGTCTAATTTATGTATTTATTGCCCTATTGGAGAGAAAGAGATGTATATATATAGAGAGAGAGAGAGATAAGAGAAATGCATTTCTTTTCCTTTATTGGATCTGACTGTGGGGATTCTAGAAGCAATTGTTAGTGCTTATGGGAATGGACGGGTGTTGCATTAATGTAGAGTTTTATAAATAGCCATAACACATCAATGAGAGGCCAGCCTCTTCACCACTCTTAGAACCACGCGACGCAGTGCTGAAGAAAGCTTCGTTAACACCGTGTGCCCTTTGATTAGGGCATTTCGACTTCAAATGTCACCGTCGGCCGCCGGGAGTGCTGTGTATTATGTTTTATAAGGCACTGTCAACTCACAGTTTCATGTGTGTAAGCGCTGTGATTAAGTGTTTTGTATATGGCCACCTGAACCAGTGTGTATGGTGTGTAAGCAAGCGAGTTTACTGTGTTATTAAACATGTGCTCTACGTACTTTGCATGGCAGAATAAGATCAATATTCAGACACCTACCACAGAACATATTTGATTACAACGCAGCTCAAAAAATGCTAAATTGACTATTCACTACATCCTATTACTCAGTACACTATAGGTGGTGTGAAAAAAACACTTTGAGATCGATTACACTTACCACCCAGGTTCTTTGAAACGTATTTATTAGAAACACCTTGTAAATGTGCACATACAAACACACAAGGCTTCTGTTACCATATGTGATTTGTGTTAGCCGTCCTCCAACCCTTTTATCGGTGGTCAGTGTCAGTGTTTTTTTTTGGGATAGCAGGCTGTTCTCAATCTAGCTGTGACCTTGACACACACAGAAGCCCTGGCCATCCCCCCGTACCCAACACAATCGCACTCGCACAACACCCACTGCCAGACTGCCCTCGGCACTACCGAGATTAACCACCAGTCAATCTGAGGTGGTTCCATTCAGAGGTGATTCTCCTGTCCGAACCTCAGCAGCAGAACAGTGATGAAGGCGCTAAAGGCTGAGAGTCTATAGCAACAGATGCACTCTAGTAGTAGAGTTCCAGTGTGACTCAAAACTGCACATACAAGATGGATGTAACCAGTAGGTGCAAGATGGATGTTGCTAATGAAGGGACTGGTTAGTATATACAGTATTGATTACCTGACACGAGCCAGTTTTATATATGCATGTAAGGAATACCCATTAAAAAGGTTAACTTATTAAAATACATGAGGGCAAGTGACAAAAAGGCTGTGAAAGTCTGAAGGGTCGTTCATGTCCCGGGAAGACTCCAGAATGAAGTTAATGTCTAGTGAAGACTCCAGAATGAAGTTCGTGTCTAGTGAAGACTCCAGAATGAAGTTAATGTCTGGTAAAGACTCCAGAATGAAGTTCATATCCTGGGAAGACTCCAGAAAGAAGTTCATGTCCTGGGAAGACTGCAGAGTGAAGTTCATGTCTAGGGAAGACTCCAGAATGAAGTTTATGTCTAGTGAAGACTCCAGAATGAAGTTAATGTCTAGTGAAGACTCCAGAATGTAGTTCATGTCCTGGGAAGACTCCAGAAAGAAGTTCATGTCCTGGGAAGACTGCAGAGTGAAGTTCATGTCTAGGGAAGACTCCAGAATGAAGTTTATGTCCTGGGAAGACTCCAGAATGAAGTTCGTGTCTAGGGAAGACTCCAGAATGAAGTTCGTGTCTAGTGAAGACTCTAGAATGAAGTTCATGTCTAGGGAAGAATTCCAGAATGAAGTTCATGTCTAGTGAAGACTCCAGAATGTAGTTCATGTCCTGGGAAGACTGCAGAATGAAGTTCATGTCTAGGGAAGACTGCAGAGTGAAGTTCATGTCTAGGGAAGACTCCAGAATGAAGTTTATGTCCTGGGAAGACTCCAGAATGAAGTTCTTGTCTAGTGAAGACTCCAGAATGAAGTTCATGTCTAGGGAAGAATTCCAGAATGAAGTTCATGTCTAGTGAAGACTCCAGAATGAAGTTCATGTCCTGGTAAGACTGCAGAATGAAGTTCATGTCTAGTGAAGACTCCAGAATGAAGTTCATGTCCTGGTAAGACTCCAGAATGAAGTTCATGTCTAGCGAAGACTCCAGAATGAAGTTCATGTCTAGCGAAGACTCCAGAATGAAGTTCATGTCTAGGGAAGATTCCAGAATGAAGTGTATGTCTAGGGAAGACTGCAGCATGTAGCAATCAGCTGCAGAGTATTTGCAGCCAAGTACAATGTAGGAGGGTTTTATTATCTTAATTATCTTAATAATATCTTTGGTCAGCTTAAACGGAGAGACTATGTGTGAAGAGATCTGTGGATTGTATTTGGCTTTATGTAGTTGTGAGCACTTTCTGATCAAATTTGATATTCTGCACCCCAGTTTTATAACCACCGTTTTCATTCGAAATCCACTGGAGAAAAACGCAAAAGTTCCAGAACCATCCAATTACTGACTATAATGTAGCAACCCATATTCAGCTTGTGCTTGAGAGCAAATACATATCACAACATAGCAGTATATACACTATTTTAGATAAGATTTTTTGTGTGTTTTTTATTGTGTGTTTGTCTGTTTCTTTGTTTATTTATTACATTTGCATTTCTCAGTCTTTAGGTCCTGTCAGGTAGTCCACTCATGAGCTCCAGACCTGTATGGGGTATTTTACTGGCTTGGTTCAAGCGTGTGGGGAGACGGGTGATGCAGAAATGTCTGGTGGATCCCCAAGGGTTAACCAATTAGTTAACCAGTCGCACTGGCCAATGAAGACAGAGCCAAGCCCTGACTGGGCGTCCTCTCAGCTGTGTTAGCCAGCGTCTGTGTGCTGCTTTCGCTCAGCGAGCACTTCCAATCAGCCAAGGCTGGTTTCCCCCAGTGTGGGCAATGCCAGCCACACGTCACTCTTTTATGTATTGGCACACATCAGAATTGTCGCTGTTGGAGCAGAGGGGAGGGACCGCACGTCCCTTTACTGCTCTGCCACAATTAGCCCGTGCTGTGCTAACAGCAAATGGGGTTTCTTCCCATTATGAGTCTGGTGTTCCTAATAAAATGGCTTATGTATACGTACAAATATATGGAGAGAGAGAGAGAGATGTCAACATTCTTTGCTTCCAGCACAGATAGCATTAACTAAGGGAACGTAAATCTTATTCTGAAGGCCAATTAATTCCTCTTGCTGTGCTGGGATCAGCTGCAAGAAGGCCACTGTGTAATCATGGCCTCCAGGGCCAGCCAGAACTATGCTAAGAGCAGCGCACTATGCTGTGATGTCTCTGTCATTTCTGTCCTTTTCATGTTTCTGTTCTCAGCACATGTTGTTTTGTTATGCTACTTTTGACAATTGGACTATCTGGAGTGATGGCCTTCTGTCATATGTCTAGTTGTGTTTTCATGTAGTGCTGCCACATATTGTTTGACAGGATTGCTTAACTCTCTCTCTCTCTCTCTCTCTCTCTCTCTCTCTCTCTCTCTCTCTCTCTCTCTCTCTCTCTCTCTCTCTCTCTCTCTCTCTCTCTAGGACTTCCTGGGTCAAGCGACCTGCACTCTGGGGGAGATTGTGGGCTCAATGGGGGGGCCGTCTGGAAAAGCCACTGGGGTGAGAACAAGCACTAAGCATGTTGGTTTATCTGTGCTTTTTCATCTAGGCCATTTCAGGACCTCATATGCTTTATGCTTTTTTATCATCTGGTCATAATTTATTTTCTTATAAAAGGCTATTCAGATATAACATAAGGGTGGATACTAGATGATGAAACTAGAGAGTATTCACTCCTTTGTGACAAAACATGTCAATACATGTTCTTGATGAGCTGATGGAGCGTGATCAGAAAGTGTGTAAATATTCGGAAATGGTTTCTTGAAATGGTTTTTTTGTGAGGAGCACAGACACCCTGACTGATCTTATGAAAATTAAGTGTACCTTAAATCTTGCATCAACACTATGTGGAAGAAAGACCTCATAATGCCTTAGAGAATTCTTTAAGCTTAGGGTTAATATAGAAGTGAACAGGGTGATGTGACCTTTAGAGAAGGAAGCTGTGCAAGTTGAATCTGTCGAGTGAAAGAGACAGTTGAGATGGAATAGGGGAGAGATTGTGTGTGTGTGTGTGTGTGTGTGTGTGTGTGTGTGTGTGTGTGTGTGTGTGAGTGTGTGTGTGTGTGTATTTTGTACCTGTTTGTGGTACACCAGTGTGTATAAATGAGATACAGTTCAAACCCACTAATGAGCTGCTTTCTTGCTACTGACTGTTGTGAATGTTCTCGTTAAAGTCTTTATTCCAGTCCCTCAGTCTTGAGACACTTTCAACTTTTAATGCAGATTTTTCTCTTAATTCACATGTCACCTGTGAGGAACACATTCTTGTGCAATGCTTTATGAGCCTGCGCTGCTTGACAAGACAAGTATGCTTTGTTTGTGTAGCCAGTAATTGAATCAAGCTCGTATGAAGAGAGAGCAGCAAAGAAAGATTGGAACAGAAATAACTGTAGGGGAGTAGATTGCATATGGAAAATATTATCCTGGAATATTAACTCAGAACAGCTTGATTTAGTACTAATTTAAAGCCACCTATGTATTATATGTACTATATATATATATATATATATATATATTACACGCTGCAAAATAACGGGAACACTGAAATAACACATCCTTCACCTCAATGAATAAAATGTGAAAATCTTTATTATATGTAAATGTAAATAAAAATTATTATATCCCATGAAGAGGTCATACTCAAAATGACAGGCTGATCCAACTTCAGTGGAAATTCCTCCAAGACAAAACAAGTTAAAATGAGGCTCAGCAGTGTGTGTGGCCTACATGTGCCTGTATGACCTCCCTACAACACCTGGGCATGCTCCTGATGAGGCTACAGATGTTCTCCTGAGGGATCTCCTCCTCCTGGACAGTCTGTGGTGCAACTTGGAGTTGGTGGATGTAACGAGACATGATGTCCCAGATGTGCTCAATAGGATTCAGGTCTGGGGAACTGGCAGGCCAGTCCATAGCATCAATGCCTTCATCATGCAGGAACTGTTGACACACTTTAGCCACATGAGGTCTAGCAGTGTCATCAGAAGGAACCCAGGGCCCACTGCACCAGCATATGGTCTCACAATGTGTCTGAGGATCTCATCCTGGTACATAATGGCAGTCAGGCTACCTCTGGCTAGCACATGGAGGTCTGTGCAGCCCTCCAAAGAAATGCCTCCCCACACCATTACTGACCCACTGCCAGACCGGTCATGCTAGAGGATTTTGCCCTCATATCCCCCTCATGGAGTCTGTTTCTGACAGTTTGAGCAGAAACATGGATGTTGGATGCCTGCTGGAGGTCGTTCTGCAGGGCTCTGGCACTGCTCCTCCTGCTCCTCCTTGCACAAAGGAGGAGTTGGTGGTCCTGCTGCTGGGTTGTTGCCCTCCTACGGCCCCCTGCCTGTCTCCTGCTATCTGCTCCATGCTCTGGACACTACACTGACAGACACAGCAAACCTTCTTGCCACAGCTCGCATTGATGTGCCATCCTGGATGAGCTGCACTACCTGAGCAACTTCTGTGGGTTGTAGACACTGCATCATGCTACCTCTATGGTGAGAGAACTGACAAAATGCCAAAGTGTAAACGTAAATGTAAACATGTCCAAAACATCAGCCAGAAAGGATGAGAACAGAGAAAAGGTCTGTGGTCTCCACCTGCAGAACCTCCTTTATAGGGGGGGGGGGGGGGGGGGGGGGTGTTCCCTAACAGCTGATGTACATATGTACATGCACATATGTGTAGAGAGAGAGAGAAACAGACATCAACCATGTTTACTTTCTAGCACTGACAGTATTAACTAAAGAAATTTACATTTTGCATTTAAAGCCAATTAATTTAGTCATGTACAGGAGAAAATGACACACTAACATGTTGCAGATGTAAAAGTTAAACATCTCTTTCAGACTAGTGGGGACTCTAACATATACGGGAACGTCTCCTGATATAGAGTGTATACATTAATATTCATTAATAATATGTTCACTTCATATATGCGACTGCTTCTTTACTGTATTGCCCCCCCCACACACACGCACAGATACAGCCAAAGCCTGAATTAATCTGCATACAAACAGAATTGGGTCCAGTGGGCTGAGCCTGCTACAATGGCGCTGTACCATTACCTTTACAGGGCACCTTTCCTTTCTCCCTTGTGCTTTTTCTCAGAGGCTGACAGTCTGCTAACAGTCAGCTGATCTGAATGAGTGCAAAGTCTTCACTTCTTTACGCGTAACATTAGAGATGCCACGAGGTCATTTTAACCTCCACCGTGTATTTCAAATGCACAAAACTATATTTTTAAAGGGCTGGTATGACTCATCTTCCTTCTGTCTTCATAGAGTGTTTTATAACATAACATCAATTATAACTGTCATAGACTGGATAATAAATATGTACATATGTGATTATGCCACCCTGAGTAAACCTGGGCATCCGGTCCATTTCTTAATGCTTAGCACTGTCTGCTTAACACCTGATCAGCTCCTGTAGTTTTGGTTAATTCGTGGAATATTAAATATTAACATTTCTAATTGTTATTCTTTACTTAAAATGGTAGTCAGTATATTGTGAAGTGGTTGTTTTATATTGTTTTAATTAATTTGACATTGTTTTAATTGTTCTATTGTTTTCTTATGACATAAAATTCTACATTTACCATCTCTTCAAGCACTACTGCCACAGATCTATGAGACTAATGAGCTCTTTTCCCCATATTATGGAACAGTGAGTTGTTAGGAATGGCCAATACCACAAAGGTTCTTTTTGATCTGATCCCACAAGGCTGATATAATGATACCAATACCAGCACTTACAGACACCCGCAATAAATCAGCTTTCATAGATCAGATTTTGGTTTTGCTTCTACATTATAAAATGTATTTTAAAAATAAATTCTATTATCAGTAATATTTTTAAAAAAATGGGCCCTTAAAAAAAAAAATTTAAGAATCATATCAGCTGCGACATTTCAGAATGACTCAGACTCCTTCTAAGATGGGTGTATATATTATTATTATTATTATTATTATTATTATTATGCATTATGTATGTATGTATAAGTGCAATTAAACCTCCCTTTGAGTTAAGCCTCTACCTTTATAGATTTCCCCATTAAATTATAAATTTTGGATCAGAAACCACCATATGTTGACATTCTCAATTGAGTCTGATCCTTGTGCTGAGTTAGATGGCTAACTCTCATGTCTCCTCAGAGCACTGATAAAGCAATCATTCCCAGGTGTTGAACTGCCAGTTTGCATAGAGAAGGCATGTTTGCTCATATTCATGCCAACAAATGAATTTGGCCCGCATTGATTCCTCAGCCTGCCTCCGTGTGTGTGTGTGTGTGTGTGTGTGTGTGGAGGGGGGGGGGGGGGTGGTTGGGGGGTTGAAGTCAGACAAGTAGCTCCTTCTATACATCTACAAAGCACATGCATGTAAATTGTTGGGTGATGTGGAATATAGATAGCAAGGTGTGGGCATCCACTGTTCTCAGCCAGTCAAAATGTTTGTCTCATATCTTTTAAGCCAGCTGCACAATGCCAGACGTTAAAGACTATGGGGGTAGTGCACAGGCAGAAGATGAAAAGTACAGTGGCAGTTTCCAAATGTAAAGACAAGTGTTTGAACATGGTTAAACCCCTGGCAATTTATATTGGTTTATTGGTTTACTGCACATACTGGCTTCTTGAGCAAAACAGATTTTTGCAGCAAATGCGTGTCTGATTTAACTCACAGACATTTCTATTTAATTATCATGCAAAAGTGCACATCATTTTTACATTCAAGCATTTCACAATAAATATGTGCGCATGTGTGTTTGGATGCTAGCTAGCATTACTTTACATAAAGATAAATTGTTCTTGTTATCAATGGGCTGTTTACTGTTAAAGATTTTTGTATGCTGCCAAACATTAGCTGTGAAAATTGCTAATAAATGACATGATTCGTTAGCTAAATAGAGTTTGCTCCGTATTACATGCAATATTCAGTCAAGTAGCTAACATATGTACAGCTATTTATTTCATGCTAAAAATGGCAACTAATGATAAACAAGCAGATGCTGTGAATGGCCGTGTAAATTATGATATATGATGATTATGATGATTATGCTGGCTTCATTACGCTTTATTGTGCTGTGCAGAGACGCTCACACGCAGAGGAAGGGAAGATCAAGGCTAGGCAGATGAGAAGGAGATCGAGAAGGTTCTGTTGTGGCAAACATCATAGGGAGTTGGGAGACAGCGGAAAAGAGGGGGTAGTGGAGGAAGAGAGACGTCAAAAGAGTCAGAAAAACAAGAGACAACAGCAAGACAGGGAGACTGAGAGTCGTGTTAAAGCTGCTCTCCGCTAGGAGCCCAAGGGATGCTTATTTATATATTTTCCACACACTACACTGTAAATTATAGTTTAGAACAATTTGTACAAATTGGGAGTTCGGCCAGCAGTGGTTTGAAGATGAATAGAGGTGGGAAGATGGATAGAGGTTTGGAAACAAATGCAGAAACAGTAATTAATCACTAATACCTCCTTCATTCTCATTTCAGTGTATATTTCTTTGTAGGTACTATGGCAAAATCTCACAGGTATTAAGAACAGGAATTAAGAGCTATGAGGCCAGAGCAGTAGTTACATGACACGGTCGTGCATCTTGCAGAAAGGTGAAAATGTAATTTTGTCCTGTTAATAATTAGATGATGCTGCCCCTTTATGTGCTGTTGAACCACCCCCACCGCCCACATCTCACCACCCACTGCGTCTAGGAACCCTACATCTACAACCCTGAAAGCTTAACTGATACACTTGTGCATGAGGTACACACACGACAAAGGTAAACATTAGCAGCCATAACAGGGGGGTACCAGTGGATTGTTAAACTACAGCATGTTAAATAGAGAAAGAGATGGTCTAACAGACAGTAGAACTGCGTACAGTGCAATGATGGAAAATGGAAATATTGTGTCTGTGTCCTGTGTTTCTTCATCCAGCTCTCAAAAAGCTATAGAGCTTTACCTTTGAGCACTGTGAGATTCACATCTCTAATTCAAGGTAATGTAGGTGAAAGTTCTCTCATTGAAGAAGGTGTGGCACCATCTTGCAAATTATGCTAGTTCTATAACTGTTGATAATCATATACATATACTCATCTGCCTGAAATCCTGCCATTTAAAAGTGTACATGAGAAGAAAAACTGACGAAATAAGTGTTCCAATCTTACTAGAAAATGTATGTTTCCGTTACAACAAAGAAACTTATTCTGGTGTTCAAGTCTGTTGACAGGATGACCCGATGGCGCTCCTAGTGTTGGGGAGGTGGTAGTGCATGTTTGTGTCTCGTAGCTGTGCTGAACTGGAGCTCCGGTGAGCTGCAGTAGTTAAAATGGATGTTGTCGAGTGTCGCGGAAGTGTGGCGGGGCTGTACACCTGCACCACCATACTGACGGGGGGGCACCTTTAACAACACTAATGACTGTTAATTACAGATAATTATACAGTTTAATCAGCACTCCAGTCTGCGTTTGGGAGTATGTGCGTGAGGGGAAAAAACAGGGGAGGTGGGGTTATGGGATGGAAATAGAGAGAAGACGCACAGCTTGCCTCCGTACTGCTATTTTCAGCCCTGTCAGCAGATGGCAGGAGAGAAGGAGATGAAGACGAATGCTTGCGTGTGTGTGTGTGTGTGTGTGTGTGTGTGTGTGTGTGTGTGTGTGTGTGTGTGTGTGTGTGTGTGTGTGTGTGTGTGCGTGTGTGTGTGGATGAACTAAAGTCAGCGCACCCTAATTCTGCTGTGTTGGAACAAGGATCGGACGCTCCAGTAAACAAATCCGTGTGTTTATGTGAGCGTATGTGTAGCTGTTTCCTCCCAACATTGGCGTGCCCTAGTTTTGGAGTCTGCAGCCATTTTCCCCTGGATGGGTGCGTTTGCTGTACAAGTGTGTGTGTTGTGGGGGGGGGGGGGGGGGGGGGGGGGGGGGGGGGCATCTGGTGTAGGCAGACACAAAAGGATGTAATGAACACTGCACATTGTAGATTATGAAGCTCTATGTCTCACTCTTTGTGACAGCAGGATACAGTGGCCCCGGAGGGACACACATCCTTCTTCCTAATATTCTATTTCTCAAACGTCTCACCTTTCTTGCTCTGGTGGATTTTTTTTGTATCTGGGAACTCCAGTGGAGTTTAATTTAGACCGTCCTTTCAAGGGTCACTCAGCGGTGAGACATGAAGCTGTTTTCATGGCATGAAGTCCAACACTTCAGCTCTTACACAGTGACCTTGCTTTCTTTCCCATTCATCAGTTTCTCTCTCTCTCTCTCTCTCTCTCTCTCTCTCTCTCTCTCTCTCTCTGTTTCTTTTGTGCACCCATTGTTGTTTAGTTTAGCAGGGCCTCACTGTTACATTTTGGGGTTACCCTGATGCCTACACGTCTACGGAGTGCGTAGGAGAATACTAAGTTAATATGCTAATCCACAAGCTACGTCTAGGCAGTAAGACTCCTTATAGGGAGTTTATCTCGCAGTACCACCGAGCCAGCGGTGATAGCGGTAACTGTCAGGCTGACTGTAGTAGCATGTGCAGGAAGAAGCTTCTGGGGAGATCCAGCGATACCTGTAGAGCGGACGTCCCCAGCTAATGCTGTCGGCTTCCTCCTGACGCAGAAACGCTCCGACGGTTCTTTTATCGTTGTCGTTTGTTTTAAAAAGAAAGTTTTTTTTGGAGAGTGATGCAAGCAGTTCATAATCTGATGAAACCACGGCAGCTCTCATGGGCAGTATGGATCACTGATACTGTATGTCCAAAACCAGACATGCCAGACAACCTCTGGTTTCTTTTTAAACGGCTCGTCGGGACACGAGCCCTCGGTAAGCCGGCCACCTGTCTTTGAAACGCCGAGGGCGTGTAGCTAGGCCAACCGGCACCCGCAGGAAGTGAGATCGACGTTAGCCTGGCTGTGTGAAAAGGCAGGAGTGCAGGCCTCGAGCAGGAAACAGTGGCATGATTACTCATGCGTGCGCTGCAGTAAGCCCAAATCAGGCCCTCTGTGGAATTCTGAATGAGCTATATTTAACAGAGATGTAAAGGTCACTTATTTAGTACCTCTGAAACAGAATGAGAGAGAGAGAGAGAGAGGCGAGAGAACGAGAAAGAAGGGAATGAGAGAGGAAGAGGTACTTGAGCTAAGCATGTAGATTGCTTTTAATGATAATTGTTATTTCATTCAGGTCTGTCGATGGAGGGGAGATAATTACACATGCACCAACAGCAAAGAGAGCCTTTCTGCCACGTTGTCGCCGGCGCTTAATTAGCTTGCGCTCTTGAGACGCTGATTACAAATTCATGTGTCTTGATTGGCACTTTCAGGAAGCTAGTTGTACAATATGAGTTGGAAGGATAAGGGGGAATGAGTACGTATGCATAATTTGTGTGTGTGTATGTGTATGGATGGAAATACCTTGAGAAGCAGCCTTTGTAAGGTGTATATCATCGCCATAATAAAAGTCCCGTCAGTCGTATTTGACCACATCTCCTGCCTTTGTGCATCCTGACCAGTGCACGGTGCTGTTAACGTGTATCATTCATGGATTTTATTGCAGGCTGCATACGCGTAGACCAGATATGGTGGACCAAACGCCGATTGCAATGCAAACATGCCCAGCTTTGAGATCTACCTTTTCTTCCTGTAGCGGGGGAGAATCATCTCAGTGAAATATGGATGAGTTCATGTCCAGGAGGAACCAGTGCAGAAATATATTCATTATCTCTGCTGGGGTTCTTCACCTTTTGCCATGGTTAGGGTTGTCATGGAGACCCAAGTTTCTCTCTCTCTCTCTCTCTATCTCTCTCCCCCTTTCTTTCTCACTTAGTTTTCCAGGTCAGGTTATGAACGGCTGAATGCTCAGCAGGCTCGGGAGACGGATGGTATGCACCAGTGTAGCCTGCCACCTGTAGGCTGCTTTAAAACAGTCTGCCAGCGACTTTCCCCAGTTCTTTATCACATCTGTGGAGAAGACTACAAACACTCCAACATCCTTCATTTGGACTCACTGAAAAACACCACTTAACTGCAGATATGGAATAAGTGCCACAAACTGACTTGTTTTGGAGAGAAAACATATGTCAAGAGAAACCGTTCAGAGAGGAGCTGAATTTCATTGAATCTTTTGAAAAGAAATCAGATTGCTTGGTATAACATTGAGCCATCAATACCATCCAGCTCCGCTAATGAAGCTGGGGTCAGGCAGTCTGGGTTGAACAGCCTCCTACTGTTTCCTGGCACTACTTGATTTACTCTCAAACAAATGTCTCTGAGTTTCATCCAATTTATGTATCAGACGTCCTTCAAACTCACCCGCCCATGGGGTGACTGTATCGGTTTTGAGGCGTGGGGGGAATGAACACTGTGTCCTGACCATACATATGTATATACACATGTGTAAACACATAAGTGATATATATGTATGTATGTATGTATGTATACACACTTGTCAAAACTTGAACAGAAAAGGAAATAAAAATAAAATTATTAAAGTGCTGAGACTGATAAAATGCAGTTAAGCTCTCCTGTGGAGAAGTGCCATAGCTGTCTCCCGTCGAGCACTTCCCCTGCCATTACAGTGACAACGGACGGAGGATTTACCTCCATTCTTCCACCTAGAAAACCACCAGCTGCCAAAAAAATGTACATCCGACCTGGTCCCTGCCTCTACAGACGACAAACCTGACATCCTTTTCGAGCTTTCTCAGCCCACTAATTCCAGATCAGACGCATTGGAGAAAACAGCCGACTTTGCATGTGCTTAAATAAAATAAAAAAAACATACAAATCTGAGAGTGGGGTCTGGAGGCTGGCGAACAGCTATTCGCGATGGTGGAATCCTCGTCTTCTCGAGGTACCTGAGGCTAACGCAACGGATGTTTGCCAAGACGTCGTTCTCATTGGCCAAGCTGTTTTACCTGAAGAGAACTTGAAGCTGTTGCAGGCTGTCAATACGCCACATTGTCTTCGCTCCAAGAAACCGGATACGTCTCTAGTCCAAATTCCTAGAGGAGTAGTTCTTCATTGTCCATTAGGACAATGCTGTGTGAAAGATTAACGTCTACATTTGCTATTTCTTTTCAACAAGAGGTTGCGTTTTTTGGAGGACAGAGAATAAAGGAAGTGACTAAGGAAGTGCACCTATGGGGAGAGTCAGCGTATATTGCTATCGGTCAAGCCTTTTGAACTGAGGGCAGTCTTGCACCGTTACACTCACTGAGCTTGCCTTCTGACCATTGGTGCTGTAAAGCATCATTAGCGCTCTGAGGCTAATCTAAGTTGAGTTGGCCATTGCTAAGTGTGTGTATCTCATTTTGCCAGTTAAAGCTGTTTTTCTGTTATTTCATTTAAGAATTTCATGGTAGCTGGTAGTTCTTGCATTTGTCCCTCACTGGTTTACACTTAATTAATGGGTTAAGGCAACTTCTGGAGTGCAAATCATTCTTTTAATTTACTAAGCAACAAAAGGCAGTGTTTTTTATTCGAGACTCGTTCAGTTACATCTGACACAAACTTTTTGAGGTCACGATAGGACGTTGACATTTGGTTCGCCCATGGTGCGGAGTTCTTAATTTGAGGATCAGGTTTCCTGGGGATGTTTTACATACCGAGTGTGATCTGGCAGGTCACTTCCTGTGTTGGCTGATAAAGGTTAATCAAACTTGGGTGCTTATTATTAATATCTATGGGTACTTTTCCAAATCTGTAAAGGTCTGTTTGGAGCAATAGAAAATCATGTTCTCCACTTCTTCACAATTTCCCAGCGTTTTCTTTCTTCTTTTTTTTATTGAGGACTTTAATCTAATGCTGGAAAGCTGTATTAAACGTTGGCCATACAGAATGTCTACTGGCTAGAGTAGAAGATTCAAGCTTTACCTTATTAGACATATTGAGACTTCAAAGATCTGTTCATCCCCTTTGACCAACAACATTTGTACCAGACAGCCAAGCACAGATTTCTGGTTAGTATGAAATAGTGTAAACATAGGTGACACCTTTGTCAACATTCTTCCTTAGGGTTCAAATCAGTCTAATGGACAAATTAAGAAACTTTAAGGCTTAAAAAACTTTAATTACTTAACTGATAAGGAAGAGACTGAGCTGATAACCCTGTGGTGTGGGCTTGATAGGAGGTTCAAAGCTGTGAAGAGTGAAGGTGAATTTATTAGATCCACGAAAAGGAGGGTTGAAGGGAAGGAACAAAATTCTACATTTTATAGACATTTTGTTTTAGACGTTTTCAATTCTCGAACTAAACATTAATTGAGTAATTACTGAAGTACTGTGCATATTTTTATTGCATTGTATATAAAATACAGTGTTATTGAATCTTGTGTTGCTTTAGCATAAAATCAGCATCATCTGTATTTTTACTTTGGGCTCTAGTTGTTGAGTCTAGTACATTTCGATTGAGGAGCGTGCGTGACGTTTCGTAGAATTGTTCCAGGAGGAAATCTGCCTGTTCCTGGCGCTTTTCGAGGTTTGTTGCTCCTGCCACATTACGCTCAGGCTATTTAGAGGAGGAAGAACTCCCTAATGAAGATACGAGGCCAGTATTAAATGACCTCGCTACATAATTAAAACGTGTGAGATTTTAATTAAACCCCTGAAATCAAACCAAAAATAGTGCAGTGTGACACGTGTGATTCATGGCGTGGACACCAGACATGCTGGTTTTTTTGGGGAACGCTCACACTTCCCTCCAGCAGAACAGGTTGATTGGTTGACTGGATGAATAATAATGTACTCATACTACCTTTTGTAGATCCTGAATTCATGGAGCATGGATTATATTTTTAGATCTACACACTTCAGTAAAGGATCATGGATTCAGTTTTTAGTACAGCAAAGCAAAATGGAAGGATAAACCATTTTGCCAATTTGCAAATCAAAAATCTGTATATTCAGTCATTACTATCCCACTGTGTGTAAATCTACAAGAAATAGCACCCTACGCTGTTGCCATCATTAGAATACTCATAAATATTATATTGCGCAAAGGATTTGCGTGATTTTGTGTGATATAGTGGTTAAAAGGTCAGAACATTGGCTCTATATGGAAAACATGACAGTGTTATAGAATGAATAGTGGTGAGGTCTTCATGACATTCTGTGAAAATGTGTGCATGGATAAGATGTTAAAAATATCCACATTCACTATGTGGTCTTTATTCAATGGAACTGTATAGCATAACACCAGTGCCAGGACACGCAGACCTTTCTGCTTTTGACAGCACATTACTGCATCAGCTTACAATAAGTAGCATGTTCGAGGCTAATGCAGCTCCCTGGCAGAAGCTGAGAGACACAGGGGTGTGGACGTCATAAAAACACGCGGCAGGTGCGGGACCACATGAGACACCGGAGGAGATGAGCCCTGTTCTCCAGATCCACAGCTCTCCATCCTCGTCCTTCCTCACACCCTGGTCTGTGTTCCTCACTACTGCTCAAGAGTTCGTGGAGACAGGAGATGAGGGCGGATGTTCACCTGTCAGTACGTTGTCCTGTGTGTTCGTGGATGACGGACAGGCGGTTTGTGCTCGGTTCTGGCCTGCTGGATTTCAGGATTTGTGTAGTGTAAATCCTCATGGGTCACAGTTGACATTCTTCACTGTAATGGTCACTGCTTCACATTCTGTAAGCTGTAGTATGAAGCCAAAAGAGGCCAGTTATGAGTATCCAGTCAGATCGAGCAGTGGTAGGCTGTAGAATCTGCAGTATACTACAGTTGGACCAGTGTACTACAATTAAACCAGAATATTCCATATAAAAACTGAAAATGCTGGGAACGTTATTAGTTCACTTGTCCTGCCCACACCAGCAAAAATTATTATGAGCTCAGTTGCTCAGGGTTTCATTTTGAAATCTGAAGGCTCTCCATTAGCCTTGAGACTCCCTCCACAGCACTGCTGACAGCAGGTCCCCCCCCATCAGTCCTTTACATAACCAGCACAGGGAGGTGGGGGGAGAATCCATCTGGAAAGTCAGTGCTTTATATAAAAGCCAAACTGAGAATGATCTTTAATTAATGTGTGTGTGTGTGTGTGTGTGTGTGGGGGGGGGGGGGGGGTTTGACCTGCCACACGTCAGAAGCCACATTTATGTCGCGTACCGTGCTGGACTCTCTGGGTTTTATTTCAGTAATGGTTGGGTGAATCACCCAACAAGGTGTTTCTGTTCACTCCCCAATCACCTTTTGCTCAGCACTCTCTTGGGTGCTTAGACTCCAGGACGATGGGTGGTTCTCTGGAGACAGATCCAACTCGCCCTTTCTACAGTCATTGGTTGAGTGATGGTCTGTGACAGCTTATAGGCACTGCTGTCACTGAAAAACACAAATATAACTTTTTCGTACTCACATACTTGCTGGTTACAGGCCGTTACCCTGGAAACTGCTTATTAAAGGTTTGTTTTGACATTGCTTCTGTGTTTGTTTGACGTGCAACAATTCATAGTGGTTTAAATAATCGTTCATTTTACAAGAAACTGTTCCATATCAACCTCTGGTTACAGTCTTCGATCTGTCTTCGATCCTAATATGCAACAAGTCGACTTGAAGCTCAAACCAGTTGGGCTATGCACACAGACATCTGCATATGTCCACAATGGCAGTCATGCATAAAAGACCACAGATAACAGCGAGGGCTTGTTTGTTTTTGTTTTTTATTTGGGGGGGGTCAAGACCTCATGATGCCATTGCTAATAAAAACAGAAATAAACACAGCCAACATTCACCGACTTGCCAGTCTTTGATGAATAAATAATGTTGAAAAATGTGGCCCCCAGTTGTTGAAGCGAGCAAATCTGTCACTGCTCCGTTACACTACGTGTGGTGACTTAAGGCCACGCGGACTGGAAAAGCTGGGCATAAATAGCAGATGGAGAGAAAGAGGGAGAGAGAGAGGAATAGAGAGGAAGAGAAAGGGAGGGGGGGAGTGGTGGCAGACCTGCAGTCCAGACATTACGTTATCTGTGTATCCCCAGGTCTTGACAGGCTTGTGTTTCCTCCTGCAGGGGTATTCCCAGCAAGAAATGTGGCACCATTATAGTGAAGGCTGAGGAGTTGAGTAACTGCAGGGTGAGTGCGCACACACACACACACACACACACACACTCAGTTCTGCTATCACTAAACTCCCT
Organism: Brachyhypopomus gauderio; assembly: GCF_052324685.1. Classification (NCBI taxonomy): domain Eukaryota; kingdom Metazoa; phylum Chordata; class Actinopteri; order Gymnotiformes; family Hypopomidae; genus Brachyhypopomus; species Brachyhypopomus gauderio. The sequence goes on from NC_135215.1 coordinate 1,280,968, forward strand.
GGGGTCAGATGGTTCATAGTGCTTGACACTGGCAGGCTTTATTGTTTGTTGTAAATTGCTAATTTCAGTAATAAAGAGTGGAGTGAATGATAAAGCTGTAATAAGGTGATAAGGTGTGTGTGTGTGTGTGTATATATGTGTGTGTGTGTGTGTGCGCACACCTGCTGTGTATTTGGCTTAACCCCAGACATACTGATCGCCGTGATGGGCCTGAAGCCTCAAATCCCCCCAGATAATACTGCTACAGGCTAGAATCCAGCTTGGGCACACACACACACACACACACACACACACACACACACACACACACACACACACACACAGGCCCTCATGCTTATGTGTCTGTTTTTGTGCTCCTGTCCCTGTGTTTGCATGCATGTTTGCTTGTCAATGAGATTCCTTATTTCTCTTTAGCTTTGCCATCTGGATACAGTTAAGCAAATCTGGAAGACCACGCGGGGGACCATTTAGCATTTACTCCATGTAATTTGCCTAAGAAGAGCCTGTTGCTCAGTTAATGCTGGTACTGGCATGAGCTTAACCATCAGCATAGCACAGATATCCAGGCACACTCTCACGTGCTCCCATGAACCATTTTTGACTTTGTCTCTGCAAAACATCCTGACCTCCAGGAATCGGTGATGATGCAATTCTGTGGCAACAAACTGGACAAGAAAGACTTCTTTGGAAAGTCAGACCCTTTTCTTGTGTTCTACCGTAGCAATGAGGATGGAACGTGAGTTCAACTGACACGCACGTACACACACACACACACACACACACACACACACACACACACACACACACACACACACACACACACACACACACACACACACACACACACACACACACACACTTCTCTTTGGATCTCAATGTTACTCAGCCCCTGGATTTCCTTAAACTCCACCTTGTATAGATTCTCCAATCATCTCCAATCCCCCATCCCCATCTGAGCATTGCTCATGTAGGCTGTGTGTGTGTGTGTGTGTGTGTGTGTGTGTGTGTGTGTGTGTGTGTGTGTGTGTGTGTGTGTGTGTGTGTTGTAGGTGGGCATTTCCAACAAATACATCTCAGAACACCTCAGGGAAAATCTTGCTATACTGACTCTCTGTCTCTCTGTGTTTCTCTCTCTGCCAACACACTCACTTCCTTGTGTTTGCGCTCACGTATTTGTTAAATAAAAGTGAGGTGTTTTAATTGATCCTTCCTACAGCCTCTGTCACATAACTAAAGCTCAGTGAGGGTTAATTCATTATAAATTTAACCAAAAGGTTCCATGTGCAACTGTCTCTGTTCTCAGAGCAGTGTGAAACGATGTGCTTATCAAACCGGACAGGAATCTGTGAATTCTGTGAAATATTGACATATTTTTATAAGGGCCAGTTAAAGGAACACATACTGTCTGTTACTTTAATCATGTCAAGGTTAGTGGCAAATGGATATGTCATTATTGGATTCTTTGAGGTGGCCAGTAACTGAAATGGAGATTGAAGATGAGATAGATGTGGGTAGTTAAAGTAAAGAGCTAATTGAATCTTTCATGGTATGTCAGGGAGGTCATTTGGTAGATGACATATTGAAACCTTGTTCATGAAATTACACAAGAATCAAAAACCAGTTGCTTCAGAGCCTCGGTAACTTCCGCTCACACAGTACATGCTGGGTCCTGTAAAGATTGGGGGAATTTTATCATCTCTGCATTGTTGAACATGACTAGCAGACATTATTAAAGTCAATAACAGGAGAACAGGAGACAATGTGGCTTTCAAATAAATGGTAACTACTTTAGTATGACGGCATATAAACTGGAAGCATCTAATATGTAAACGATCAGAAATTAGCAAAGCTTTGATGCTATGTTTGTCCGTGTGTTGGGGTATTGCGGTGTTTCTCAAAGTTTTTTGCTTGCGTCTGCTAGATTCACCATTTGCCATAAGACAGAAGTGGTGAAGAACACCCTAAGCCCTGTGTGGCAGGCCTTCAAGATTCCTGTCAGAGCCTTGTGCAACGGAGACTATGACAGGTAAGGCAAACAAACCTGGCACCTCTGCTGTTAGCCTAGAGGACTACAATACCCATAATGCAACTGGGAGCTGCCACTGGCCACACATTAGTTCTAGATGCTGAAATGAATCTAGCATAACGGCAGTGAACGGCTGAATGAAAAGTGACATGTGCTGAGTGTCCGAAAGTAGCAGGGGGATATCAACAGAAGAGAGAGAGAGAGAGAGAGAGAGAAGGCAAGAAAGAGAGTGAGAGCAAGAGAAAAGAACATCCACCTCCGCACACACGTTCCTCACCGTCCGTTGAACGCGGCTCCACGCTGATAAGCTGTAGAGGCTCAGCTGTGGAGAGGGGCGCTGATTAGAGCCCCATCACTCCCACATTATCTGTCACCGGCTGATTGGATGTGAGCGATGGTGGGGGACCACGATGGGAGTCTGTCTCTGGAGATAAGGCCCTGTGGGAGGCCGGGGAGGCGTGGTGGAAGGGTAAGGAGGCGGGAGGGTTGCTATGGAGCATGGGTGAGCATCCCGTTGCCGTGTTAACTCGCATCGCGATGGAACGCCCGCGGATTCCGTTTCCCCTGGAGACGCTCTGGTGCGAACGTTAATGAGCTACTGTCGCCGTGGCTAAAACGGTCTAATCTGGTCCAATACGGTGAAACAGATTTGCAACGAGAAACACGAGGAGACGGAGGCTGTAAGCAGTTATTAGTCGTAATGCTAAAGAAATGAGATGGCATGAGGTGTAAAGGATGAAATTTGAGAATGGAGGGTAAACAGAGCTGGGTGTCATGGTCTTTCCGAGCCTTAATCTTAATTCATTCTTAATCTGCATCTCTCGGGCCCTAATTCCTGCCTCCTGCTCCTTCACACTGCGAACACTGCAGGGCTCGCGTGGCTTAACCAGTTCACATGAATGGTAGCGGCACCAAGCACTTCGAGTTCTCTGGCTTTTTAAGCGCCCTTGCGTAGCTCTTAGAAATCCTGCCACTCTCCAATGGCACAAGGAAACAAATTCGCCGCTGACTTATTCACCTTGTAATGCGCTAACACTAATGACTAGCTTTTGTAGCAAAGCAGCCCACAGTTCATTTGTTCTCTCTCTCTCTCTCTCTCTCTCTCTCTCTCTCTCGCCTGGCAGCTTGTGCATGTCCCTTACCCCAGCTCTTGGCAGGATGAATTGTAAAAAAGAAAATGGCTGTTAGAGTTGGGGCGGCTGTCAAAGGGGAAAAGGTTCACTTGCCGCTGAGAGAATGATCCTTCAGCTGGACATTTGTGATTGCAGCGAGGCTGAAATAAAAGCCCAGTTTGAAATGTTGGATATTATTGTTGCGAGGTCAATGAGGTCCCCTGTGAACCTTATTTCTCATCTCTCTCTCTCTCTCTCTCTCTCTCTCTCTCTCGCTCTCTCGCTCTATCTATCTATCTATCTATCTATCTATCTTCATGTAGAACAATCAAGATTGAAGTATATGATTGGGACAGGGATGGGAGGTATGACACACACACACACACACACACACATACACACACTCAACACACACACACCCCCACAAAGACATAGACGGCTCAGTACAAAGGAGAGTGTTCAAACCTTCTCCTCATTTGTTAGGGAGCCAATGCAGCAGCATCCGGCCAATAAATGAAAAGTACACAGCTCACAGCAAGTGTCTCATCCATACGATGTCTATTTTAGTCATAGTTATAAGCCATATTGCTTGTGTTTACCTGAGCAGATCAGCCAATGATTAGTCCCCAGTCAGCTTACCAAGTGCACATAATACCATCTAATTGGCTGTTTAAGTGAGCGTGTTCCTCGTGAGGAGTGTGTGCTCAATGCCCTGCTTCAGAACCCAAACGGAACAAAGGTTCTCTCAGCCTCCTGCACCTGTGTCCTGGTTCAGTCAGTGTGCTGTACAGGACACCAGACCTGCTGATGGAGGCTCCAAGATGTGCTTGGTGCCCCACGTTGGGCCATTTCTGCAGTCCGAGCTCATGTCTACATTCTGAACCAAGCATCGTATTCAGAAACACGCTCCGAACGTCGACCATTCACGAGCCCACTCATTGGATATATGAAGACTTTCAGTGCTTTCGGTGCAGTGTTTTTAACTGCATGTTAATGGTGATTTAGTGAATACGTCACTGTGGTTTGGGTTGGTTTGTAGAGCTAGATAATATCAGAGCTGGAATCACACCACTCAGCAGAAATACACTGTATTGCCAAAAGTAATCGCTTACTTTCCTTTGACTCGCATATAAGATTAAGTGACATCCTATTCCTAATCAATAGAGTTCAGTATGACTTTGGTCCACCCCTTGCAACTAGAACTGCTTCAACTCTTCTGGGAAGGCTGTCCACAAGGATACTAAGTGTTTTTTTATGGGGATTTTTGACCACTCTTCCAGAAGTGCATTTGTTAGGTCACATACAAGAAGGCCTGGCTCTCAGTCTCCGCTCTAATTCATCCCAAAGGTGTTCTATTGGGTTGAGGTCAGGACACTGTGCAGGCCAGTCAAGTTCATCCACACCAGACTCCATGTCTTTATGGACCAGTGGTGCACAGTCATGTTACCATGTTGGCCAGCTCCAAACTGTTCCCACAAAGTTGGCAGCATGGAATTGGTCAAAATGTCTTGGTATGCTGAAGCCATAATCATAAAGCACCATAGTCCCCCCTCCACCAAACTTTACACTTGGCACAATGCAGTCAGACAACTCCTGTTCTCCTGGCAACCGCCAAACCCAGACTCGTCCATCAGACTACCAGATGGTGAAGCATGTTTTTTCACACCAGAGAACACACCTCCACTGCTCTAGAGTCCAGTGGTGGTGCATTGCACTTGGTGATGTATGGCTTGGATGCAGCTGCTCGACCATGGAAACCCATTCCATGAAGCTCTCTGCGCACTGTTCTTGAGCTAATCTGAAGGCCACATGAAGTTTGGATGTCTGTAGTGATTGACTCTGCAGAAAGTTGGTGACCTCTTCACACTATGCACTTCAGCACCTACTGACCTCACTCCAAGAGTTTACGTGGCCTATCACTTCATGACTGAGTTGCTGTCATTCCCAAACACTTCCATTTCCTTATAATACAGCTGACAGTTGACTGTGGAATATTTAGGAGAGAGGAAATTTCACGACTGTATTTGTTGCACAGGTGGCATCCTATCACAGTTCCACACTGGAATTCACTGAGCTCCTGAGAGAGACCCATTCTTTCACAAATGTTTGTAAAAACAGTCTGCATGCCTAGGTGCTTAATTTTATACACCTGTGGCCATGGAAGTGATTGGAACATCTGATTCTGATCATTTGGATGGGTGAGCGAATACTTTTGGCAATATAGTGTATATCCAACCCATGTCAGAGCACTGCCTCTAGACACATTCATAACAGATAAAAAATTTGGAACTGTTTACGTTGTACATGACTTGGTTTGGCTTAAAAAATGGATTAGATGAATGCTCATAATTTTGATCATGGATAATCTAGAAGAGATCACATTAAAATAAGTGTTTCTCTTCTCTGGGTGTGTTTGTGTGTGTGTCCGTGTGTGTGCATACACCTACAGTCACGACTTCATCGGCGAGTTCAGCACGAGCTACAGAGAGCTGTCCCGGGGCCAGTCTCAATTCAACGTGTACGAGGTGAGGCGTCACGAGACACTGAGGCTCCTCCCACACCTCGGTTCCCAGAGCAACCACTCACAGGCCCTCTCCAGGAGAGGACCAGATGAAACAAGGGGGTGGAGCTATGTTGGCTGATATGCACACGCCCCCCCTCTGTGACTGACTTTGCTTGTTAGGTAGGCTAGCACTGAACAGCCTGCTCCTCCCCAAATGTTACACCATGTACGATTCCATAGCTAAAGCATAATTGTTTATATAGCATGGCCGAGATTGTGGCGTGTGGTGATTAGCGGTATGAAGCAGCATGCTAATAAGAGCGACAGTGAACACGGGATCAGTTAGGGCGTCTTAATGCTCCACAGTGCAGATGTGCTGGTGCACGTGCGTGCTAGTGCCCGTGTGTGCTGGTGCACGGGTGTGATTGTCACTCAAGGTTAGCTGTGTGTTTGTAAATATGGTAGAGTGCATTTTTATATATATTTGTTTGTGATTGTGTGAGTGTGTGTGTGTGTGTGTGTGTGTGTGAGAGAGAGATGGACAGAGAGAATTTTCCATCTGTGATTCTGCAATTGATTGTCTAGTGAGGGTTTATCTGTCCAACACCTCTAACTCCCCCCCGCCCCCCCACACACACACACACTTTCTCTCATGGTTTATTTATTCAGAATGACAACCTCTGAAGCAAAAGCCTTTTCAGACCACTTTTTACCAGTGACTCCCTGCCACTATTTGTTCTGCTGCACCTCTGTGTGTGTGTGTGTGTGTGTGTGTGTGTGTGTGTGTGTGTGTGTGTGTGTGTGTGTGTGTGTGTGTGGTTAGGATGTTAGGACATTTAATGAGGACATTTGCATGACCAAAAATGTATGTTTAACAATCTCTCCTCTAAAGCAATCTCCCCTCTAACACAGCTCCCAGATACATGTTACATGAACATAATCCAGGAAAACACGACGTGACATTGCCCCTCGGTCTACTTCTGTAACCATTAAAATGCGTTAACCCTCAAATATCCAAATATAATCACTCTGTCCATCTCCACAGGTCATAAACCCCAAGAAGAAAGGCAAGAAGAAAAAATATCTCAACTCTGGAACGGTAAGCCAAACGAGCCTCGTGTCCTGCACGTACAGTACTTCATGCCGTCCGCAGTGTGATAATGACGCCCTCCTGCAAGTCCTGCAGTCTCCCCACCGCCCTCTCCCACCATTTTAAACTGCCCCAGTCACATTAATGAAGCTCTAATAGCATTTTACAGTAAGTGCAGGTTATTTACTGTAAAATGCAATACGATGTTTAATTGGAATGAATCACCCTGAGTGGGTGGCGGCTTGTTGCCGAGCTGAACCCCCCCCTCCCCCGTCTCCATACTCTGGTCTACAGGTGACCCTCCTGTCATTCCTAGTGGATATTGAAGTCACCTTCCTGGACTACATTAAGGGCGGGTGAGTGGCCATTTAGCTTACATCATTCTGTGTGCTTATGGGCAGTAAGTAGGATTAAAAAAATAGTGCAGACCATAGCAAGTTCAGCACGGAGCAAGCAAATTTCAATCGCTTTCATTAAAAGTGCTGCATCATTTGGCGAGGTCTTTTGCTGGGAAGTCAAACGCTGGCACGAGCATGCACGCGCACACACACACACACACACACACACACAGGCCACTTTGTGTCTGTGTGTGGAGGGGCCATCAGCCGATCTTTTGAATGTCAGACAGGCCCCACTGAGAGAGTGTAGCTGAATGAATACATTCAGGCAAAACCAGACCTGTGGGAGATCATGTCCATTCAGAGCGGTGGAGACGTATGCTTGTTGCTAATCCTAGCCCAACTGCGTGTGTGTCTACGTGTGTGTGTGTGTGTGTGTGTGTGTGTGTGTGTGTGTGTGTGTGTGTGCGCGCGTACATGTCTTCTTTTTGAGACATGCAGACAGGTTTCGCCCATCTGTGTTTGATGTAATGCCCACATCGATGGAGGCTTTCATTAGAAGGGAGTCTACCGCCACGTCCTCTCTGAGATCCCGCTGCCCAGTGGTCATTTTAATGGCACCAACCACTTTCACTTTAGTCTCTCATGCTGCTGCAAAGGTCAATGCACTCCGGCTGAATTTATCCCCTCATTGTCAGTAAAGTCTCTCTCTCTGGATATATCAATTTGGCCCATGGCTGATGAATGATGGGTGCTGGTGGCCATTTGCTGTCAGTTCCATGCTGAACGGAGCGAACTCCTCTAACCCACATGAGTGCCATACGATTTATATAATCAGATGAACTTTTAATGGCCTTTTCCTGAACCACCCGTGCATGAACAGCACTCACAAACAAGCCAGAAAGATCCGGGAAGTGGGTATGGCGACCCGGAGAAGGGCGGCCAGCAGAGACGCATCTCTGGTGAACAAGCAGCACAGGGGCCAAACCTCCTGACACAAGCTCCACCCCTTTTGTGAGGTGGGAGTGTTTAGGTGGACACACTGCATGTTGCTTTTCAACGTTATGGGGCAATCGTGCATCCAGTCAAGTTCTCGTTACTGTGAGGTTTTATAATGCTGTTGGTCATTGTACACAGAGTACTAGCGAGAAGCTTATCGTGATGTAGGTTTAATTAAACTGTTCCCTGCGCTCCGCAAAACTGTCATTGAGGGTTTATTTTTTTAATCCGCACAGGCATCAGAATAACATTGCATAACCTTCAATATTATATGTTCTGAAGTGAAATCTCATTTTGTTTGTTTTTATCAGCGCTAATTACCGCCGCTGTTCGTTAAGGCTCTCTGTGCCACTGAGGCCTTATCTTTGGGTTTACTTGTTAAATCCAGCTCACACATTTTTGATGTTTTTGTTTTTGTTTTTTTTTAAACATTAATGGCTGGTGCTTCTGGCGCGTTCCTGTCGCCGGAACAGAATGAGCCGAAAACGACTTACTTTCTTACTTTCTTACTTTCTTCCCTTTTGTTCCCTCTAGCTGGGCCACTTTCTTCATCAGGTTGTCAGCGTGGGTTGCTTTTTCTGCTCACGATGCAGCGCCCAGGCTGGTGTTTGTTGTGTGTGTGTGTGTGTGTGTGTGTGTGTGTGTGTGTGTGTGTGTGTGTGTGCGTGTGTGTGTGTGTGTGTGTGGTGATAACTGGTTTTGATCGTGGGTAAAAGTTTGGCTCCATAGTTAGGTTCCTGTAGGACCAGCGTAGGATCAAACCATGCATTGAATTAAGAATTGATAGGTGAGGTTTTGCACAGCTTGCGGTAAGGACAAACGCACGCTCTCTGATCCCCCACCGTGGCTTTTGAGCAGAGCGTTTCCCATTTGCTTATTTATTTTTCCTCTTCTCTGGTCGACTTCATCCTTCGCTCGTCGGGGTCCCTGACGCTTCGCTGCGTTGTGATTGGTGCGTTGTGTGAAGTATAACTTGTTATCTGAGTAGACATGAGCAACCCCCCCCCCCCCCCCCCCCTTCATTGTGGAAAAGAGCAATCCAATCAGCTAATTGTCATTAGGGAGCTCTTGCAGATAACAGCTCTGCTAACATCTGCAGTGGTAAATTGCAGCATTGTACGGGGTGATTTCTCAAATCGCAGTGCCCCGTACACACGTGTGTGTGTGTGTGTGTGTGTGTGTGTGTGTGTGTGTGTGTGTGTGTGTGTGTGTGTGTGTGTTTGCAAGTGAGAAAGAGATCTGCAACCAACTGTCACTTGTTTAGACATTAACATAAACATGTAAAATCATGTATACTGGCCTTTGCAATACAATGTGCAGAGGGCTGCCACATGTGAACTAGATCATCATTTTATTTTGCACTGGTAGTCTTGACCATCCTGAGTCGATAGTCCTGTAGGTGTTTGGATAGTTTACCTGTAAATTTTGAACAGATTGTGAAACAAAGCCCAATCCCACTGATTACACCCCGATGTGTCCTACTTTGGGCTGACTACTGATTACGCCCCAGTGTCCCCTAATCTGCCTTTTGTCAACAAGGCCAGTCTCAACAAGACACAAGCTGATCAAGTGGAAAGGACAGCTACTCTATTTGTAGTCTTGGAATCTGTCCTCAAATCCATCTACTCCTTTTTTCTATTGGGGAAAACCTGTACACACATCCATAATCACAGTTGTGCATGACAAATCTGAAAGGAAACCACCCTGCTAGTTCCCCGTGTGCTGGAGTACACAAGGAATGTGGCCATTATGGCGGCGATTCCAATCCATAAGGAGAAAAAGCTGACATGAAGACATCTTCAAATTGTTCAAGGAACGTCCTAAGCAGGAGGTTTACACATCAGTTTACACATCAGTAATCACGTGTCTAGTCAAGATTTGAGTTGAGGCTGCTGGTGGGGTCATTTTTGGAGAGCAGCAAATCACTATTTGCCATGGGGTTCCATGTGTGTAAATTTAGACCTCTATCTTTCCTGGCTCCACTGTCACGATTGGTTCCCTCCTAAAATCCTGTTTCTCTGGTTTCCTGTCTTGTGTCTTTGTTTTAATTTATTTGATCTTGTTGAGTTCTCTGCCCCTCGTGAGTTTTACCTGTGTATAGTTCAGTTCTCATTAGCCTGTGTATTTATACCCTGTGTTTTGTTAGGTGATGTCAGCATACCTGTCCTAACCTCTGTGCTTTCATGCTGCCCCTGTTTGTTTCAGCCTGTCATGTTTTGTGAACTATGTCTTTAGCCTGTTTCCACGTAGCCTATTTCATTTGCTTCTCTCTGCTATCCTCTCTGTTTTTGTTTGTTTGTTTCAGTTTGCATGTTTTTACCTTTGTCGTCATGTATTCCCATTTTGTTTCCATGTCTTCTTGTGTTGGATCCATGGCCCTGGACTCTCTCTCTAACACCATAATATTGGATGTGCTCATAATAAACCTTGCTTTTCTCAGCACTTGCATCTGCATCGCTATCACTATCACTCCATGTTACACCCTCCATGTGTCTAAAGGTGTTCCTCAAGGCTCAATATCTGGTCCCACTCCATTTTCCATCATTATTAATGATATTTGTCGTCTTTATATGCTGATGATACGGTCTTGTGTGCCAGTGTTCCATCCTCCCATCGCAGTGTTAAAACCACTTCAGCACTTCCTGGAAGTTCAGCAGGTTTTTACGAGCCTTAATTTATCACTAAATGCTGAGAAAACTAAAGTTGGTTTTGTTAGAATGGGTATGTGCTTTCCCACTGCTGACGTTACCATTGGTGATGAAACCATCCTAGGGCAGGTAAACGTTTTCAAATACTAGAAATATGCAGGATTTTGGCTAGTGTATTGTCCTCTTTTCACATGTAACTGCATTGGGAAGGTTAAAGCAAAACTTCACGTCCTGTGTAGAGATTGTCCCTCCTTTACACATGCTACCAAATGCATAATTGTTCAGACTATTCAATTTATAGATCTGCAAGTCAAAGCACCTTTCAAAAGCTTCACACCATTTATCATTCTCCTGTTCGATTTGTTACAAAAGCCAACTGCAGACCACACCCTTGCTCTTTAACACTTCTAGGATATTCAACCCCTATTTAAAGTTTGAGGCTGGTTTCATGTCAGTCAGCTGCTGCTAATAAAGCTGGCTACATTTGTTCTCTTATTTATCTGTGATTAAGAGCCACCTTACAGACATTTTTCCTTCTGTCTGAACTGTTTTCTCATCTGATTAATTAGTCTTTCTCTAATGTCTTGTGTTGTCTTGTGTTATTTCTTTGTAGTTTTTTCTCCTTTCATACATGTGTCTACTGGCACTTGCTGGACTATTATTGTACATAATTTGTCTTGCCTGGCAATTAGTGCGCTAGGGTAAATAAATAAAATAAATATTGGCTAATGTGAGCTGTCGGTTCGCACGTAAAAATACAGGATCCATAGATGTTCACTGTACAGTGAACTGTAGCAAAATTAGAAGTGAGAAAACACAAAATACATAATGGCTTCTGTGCGAGGACATTGCAGGACATTCTGAATAAAGGGATTTAGACAACTGCAATTCTCTTGGCCCGCATCATGCGATTAGTGTGTGGGGAGTAGGGGAACTGTTCAGGGACCGTGTGACATGGCAGGCAGCTGTTGTGCTATCAGCGACGTGGATGGCATGACAGGCATGATGTGATGATAACAGGGATTATCCAGAGGAGCTAAGCATCATACATCTTTCTGTCAATGGCTTTTCACCATTTCATGCATTGCAAAACTGCTTCTCGAAGACAAGTATTCTATTTATCCATGCAAGTGTAATATTTATTCACACAAGGGTAATAATTTGAGAATAACTGTACAAAGGTAGCCTGTCCCATCTGGTTAAGGAGCAGGGGTCTGGTCAGGGGTCAGGGGTTACCAGACAGAGCACGTCCACTCACCTGCAAGCATATGTGGGGTGTGTCGTGGGGTATTACCTTGGGTGGCCGACCTATGCACATGAAATCTCTCACGGTGGCAGGATAAAAAACACTAATACCCACAGCCCCACTGCTCACCCTCCCCAACTGAATCGAGGTGAATCCTTCGGGGGGCTTTCAGGTGTAACCACAGACTCGTGGCGATGAGGTCTACACCTTAGCCTGCCAGGCCTTCACGAGTTTCCGAGTCCTCTTTTCTCCTCTCTTCTCTCCATTTCCCTTTCACTCTTTTAATGAGTAGCTAAAGACCAGGTATCAAGTGTGAGGTGAATATGAGGGTGTCGTTTTGCCTCCACACGGAGCTCTTCTCATCTAACATGCCCACTGATTTTTTTACCCAACACCATAAAACTCTTTTGTAGAGGCATTTGAAAGGTCACCTATGCAAGGACCACCGCATAGAAAGAGCAAGATCAAATTTGACGAAACCCGCTGCCATGCCTCTGCCTCTTTTCCCGCCTCGAGCAGGTCGTTTGCTGCCAGATTACTGCTGCCTAATGTGCTCATGTAGCCAAACTTTTCTCATAGATCAGAGCTGTCAAATGGCTTAAGGCCCTTCAGTAACATGACATTTCAGGTGCATCTCCGGAGCACCATTTTGCCCCCTGTGTATGCAGTGCAAAGTTTGCAAACTTCCTGCAACTGGGCCACACAATTATAATCCATATCTTCTACGCCACGTTCTCGGAGGCAGTTGTTGTCAGGATTGGGGGGGGTATTTAACCGTGACACGTGTCTCAGCAGTGCCCGTGACAGCATTCATCTCTCATTGTCATTACCTATCACCGCTGAGTCACAGTCTCACTCCCAGATGGTTGCGTTATCCTCGAGGGGGGCTCTCTATTCTGCTCACAATTGGTCATCAGCTACAGCACATGCAGCTACCAATTGTTGAATTTTTTTTTTGTCTCATTGCTAGAGGCAAAACTGTGTGTGTGTGTGTGTGTGTGTGTGTGTGTGTGTGTATTGGTTTTATGAGTGACAGTGGTGCAACCAGCTAATCACTGCATTTTCTCTGTTAGCTAATGAGCTTAAGAGTATCATCCATTCACTTCTGTCTCCCTTCTCCCCCAATGAAGCTCCATGTTCTAACTCCATGTTCATTGGCCCGATTTCACACTGGCTAATGAAATGTGTCCATGTGTGTTTGATGCCAGGGTAGGTTGAGTTCGAGGGAGCTAGGGGTCTCTGTCTGCAGTGTGGGCTGACAGCGCCTCAGACTCTCAAAGGAGTGTGTTAAAAAACAGCATTCTCTCCCCCTATTCTCTCTCTCCCCTTCTCTGTCTCCCTCTCTCCTTCTATCTCCCTCTCTCCTCCTTTCACGATCCTCTCCTCCTCTCTCTTCCTCTCCCTCCCAGCTGCATCTGTTTTTATCTCATCCTCTCGCTTTCCACCAGCTAATGACTCCCACAGGTTGTTAAGAAGATCAAAAACCAAACGTCTTGTTTCAGTGCTGCGTTGCCTGTTGCAGCGGGCGCCCAGAGACGGTTTTACTTTTCCTCCTGAGATTCTGCAGGCACAGGACTTTATCTTTGAGCGGCCCAGTCATTTTCCCCATTGAGCTTCGTAGAAATACATCAACGAATTGTAAGAAATAAACGGCCTGATCTCACTTCCGTACCTCGAGGTATTATGTGAATAATCATTAAGTGTTTTTCAAAACCGCTATGGAAGCGCTCGCTTTTTTGATAACGGCCGTGGTTGATGAGTACCCAATTACCACAAGCGTCTTGCTCCAAAGAACGTGTGTGCGAAGACCGATATTCCCTTGACGAGCTCGTTTCTTTGAGCAGAACACCAGAGCGCTGGTAGCACGCTTCCATGGAGCTGTATAAGGCTTCCCAGCCCGTTTGCCTGGTTGGAGCTGCTCAGCCTGCCAGCCCTGTAATGGTGTGTGCAACCACGATACCGACAAGATGAAACTCGCAATTTCACACGCTGGATCGGTAAAGCGAGAGTGTATCTTTTTTGAGAAGCATCCATCGTTCGCACTCGCGAACAGACTCGTTTGACACGTTTCCAGCTTCGGAGCTTTTTCGGGGAAGGCCGGGGACGACTTTGCGATCGTGCGCCAGATGCATCGCAGCTGAACTGGCGTGTGAACAAGAAGAGGAATGTTCTGCTTCGCCCTGTCAAACACACCTCACCCTCCGCCCCCAGAGCCCCTCTCGCACCTGGATGCCGCGCTCGCGGCAGATGGTTAGGCTCTGAGCAGGCCAACATCAGCATATCAGCTTCTGCTCACGGAGAGCCGTGCTCCTCTACCCCTTTATTTCCCAGCGCTGTGTTTACCAGGCCGTACACCTGCGAAGGCACCAGACCTGCTGCGCTTCACCTACTGTAACCAAATCATCCTGCTCTCTCTACCCAGCATGCACTTTGTTTTTTTCCAAACTGACACCTTCCAAGCTCTTGACTTCTTCAGGGGTGACTTATAATGACTGTGTGTGTGTGTGTGTGTGTGTGTGTGTGTGTGTGTGTGTGTGTGTGTGTGTGTGTGTGTGTGTGTGTGTGTGTGTGTGTGTGTGTGTGTGTGTGTGTGTGTGTGTGTGTCAGGGCGGAGAGACCACCCCCTTAGTCTCTTAACACAGCCATTCTTTTTCACAAGCCCTCCCCTCAGAGAGATCCCCACACAGCACCTCCCCTCATAAACATCTTCACACTACACATCCACTCACAGTGATCTCCACTCAGCACCTCCCCTCACAGAGATCTCCACAGATCACCTCCCCTCAAATAGATCTCTACAGATCACCTCCCCTCACAGAGACCTCCACAGATCACCTCCCCTCAAATAGATCTCTACAGATCACCTCCCCTCACAGAGACCTCCACAGATCACCTCCCCTCAAATAGATCTCTACAGATCACCTCCCCTCAAATAGATCTCTACAGATCACCTCCCCTCACAGAGACCTCCACAGATCACCTCCCCTCAAATAGATCTCCACAGATCACCTCCCCTCAAATAGATCTCCACAGATCACCTCCCCTCACAGAGACCTCCACAGATCACCTCCCCTCAAATAGATCTCTACAGATCACCTCCCCTCAAATAGATCTCCACAGATCACCTCCCCTCACAGAGACCGCCACAGATCACCTCCCCTCAAATAGATCTCTACAGATCACCTCCCCTCAAATAGATCTCCACAGATTACCTCCCCTCACAGAGACCTCCACAGATCACCTCCCCTCAAATAGATCTCTACAGATCACCTCCCCTCAAATAGATCTCCACAGATCACCTCCCCTCACAGAGATCAAAACCTTCTCATCAACTCTTCAGCTGCTGTCAACAAATGGCCTTAATAATGAGCTTAACACCTTGGACAGAGAATGTTAGTACAAGTTCATCTTCAGAGAGATCTCTCATTGTTGTTAATCTGGTTAAGCCCATCATCTGTCAAACCAAATATTCAGAATATATTGCATTAAAGTCATTCTCTTTAGGATCAGACATGTATTTCTATTGTAGTATTTGTGTATGTGTATGTGTGTGTGGGGGGGGAGTATTTGTGTATGTGTGTGTGTGTGGGAGGAGTGTGTGTGTGTGTCGGAGGAGTGTGTGTGTGTGTGTGTGTGTGTGTGTGTGTGTGTGTGTGTGTGTGTGTGTGTGTGTGTGTGTGTGTGTGTGTGTGTGTGTGTGTAACTGCAGCTGTACCTTGGTACTGAGTGATACTTGTGGCATGAATCTAGTCTGCTGTGTAACTTAATACACACAGGCTTTCTTGTTCTCATCTTCTCCTAGCATCTCTCACACACACACACACACACACACTGTAAATATTTTACTTATCAATAGTGCACACTGTGTGTCTTTGGCAATAGCGAGCGGGGTGCAATTTGTGTTTATGTTCACCCTTTTCTTCTGGTTAACATTAGTTATGGAGTTAGGGGAGTGAAGTGTGTCTTTTTTGATTTGGTTCGGGTAGAGCAGGTAGAACACTGTCTCTCCTTATGTGTGTTATTTGACCTTGTGAGCTCCGACAGCTCAATCCACTAGTCAATAAAACAAAAGAGGCATGTGGAAGATAGCCTCACCTCTCCTCTGCTGCGCTCGGACTACAGACCAGGCCCCTACACACCAGGAGAACATTTTGTAAAGAAGCATTTGCAGTTGGGATTTCACTTTTTTTTGTTTATATATAAATCGAACATTCATTCATTCATTCATTCATTCATACATTTCACATCGCTTCAAAATGAGAGAAAAATCAGTGCAGAGTCCTGCAGACACAGTAGGTCCAGTTAAATATGACTATGAGTAAATTCTTCAGTTTTTTTGCATGTAGACATGTTTCAACAACGGTTTCCATCATTCTGAATGCTTAAAGCAGTTTCAGCGCAAAGCATAGTGTTTCAGAAAGATAAAGGAACAGCGCTGAGAAGAAGAGCATCTGAAATCACAACAGACCATGGCCTATATGTACTCCGCGACCTCATTATTACAGATATGTGTTTTTGAGAATCTCTTCGTAAGTGTACAGTTAGAGATCACAGCCCATCTGTTACTATGCAGTTTATGTTGGTCACCCTCCAGCTCTTCATTCGTGGTCAGTTTCTGACCACAGAGCTGCTATTGGCTGGATATTTCTGGATGGCAGACCGTTCTCAACCCACCAGTGACACCGGCGCATGCGAACCCTCCAGCAACACTGCCGTGTCTGAGACACTCATAGCAGCACAACACCCACATAATTTCTGGTCAGAACTTCACCGGTGATTAATGGGCTAGAACATGGCTAATAAATTGTGCTTGGCAACAGAGGGACCGCGCTCTGTAACCACACACCCACAAAACGCATCCTTTAGCTCGGCATTAGCTAATAAGAGCAGCCAAACTGTGGCTTTATGGTTGGTGTTTGTAATGAGCATAGCACCTTTTTCGCATTGAAAACCTTTATGATTCAACCCCACATATTGCGTAGTTAATGGACGACATTTGTTTCGCATGGGCTGACTATCATTGAATTCTAATTTATTTAACTGGCCCTGACCTATTATGGTTTGTTTGGACTTGTGAGCAGGAAAGTATAGGATGTTTCAAGTTGATAATGTTGTAAAGTCCTAATATTACTTTTACACGGCCTCGAGATTTCCTGTTATGATGTGTGGAAGGCTGCAGACTGAAATAAATGGTCCCTTTTCTCTCTCTTTCCTTGTTCTGCAGGACTCAGATTAATTTCACTGTGGCAATTGATTTCACCGCCTCAAACGGTAAGTGCAGAAGTCCTCAGTGGGCTGCTGGGAATTATTGAAATATATGCAAATGAGGCACAAATATCAGCCAGTGATAACGCTCCTCCATCATAATGAGCAAGGTAAAGAGGCATGATTAGGAGGACGGGTGTGGATTTTAGATCCATTCACAGAGGCACACAGGGAGCACCACGGAGTTCAAAGTGTGGCAGAATTAAAGAGCCACTTTATCATATCCACTTCATGCCGATTATGAAGCGCCGTGACCTCTGGGTCCACGCCGTCCCAGTCCTGGGGCAAGTGTTAAACTGAAATCTGTGGACTGTAATAGTGCAGGATGAAACTCCTGATTAAATTCAACTTTGCAAACAACTGAAGTTCTTCGCACCATCAGGGCTGTTAGTGATGGTGCATTTCATGCTATTCACTATTCAAAGGTTCTGATTTTTTTTCAGTAAAAAATTTTTTAAATCCCTTTTGTTGCAGATACAGTTTAATACAAAAATAATACCATATAATTTAATTAATAAGAATTTAGCTGAAGATTAAACAACATTTCTGATCTGTATAAATAAAGAAATTTCAGAGCTGTCCAGAAGGATGAAAAGCAGTGTGGATAATTCTAGAATGACAGATGAAGTGAGAAGTTGATGAGACTGTTCACATGATTCTGTTTTGTATTTAATTACGTGTAGCTCTCTTCCTAAGAACTAATACTACAAATAGTTGCATGCGAATGGATAATGCATGTAAAATGTCTTCAAAATATGTGACTCCAACTGATTATTATTGCAAATTATTTGGGAAGAGCAATTGTTAGTACTTAGCTAGCTACTACAAATGTAACGTCCCCTCCTGAAAAATCTTGACAAAGAACCACCACTAACCAATCAAAAGTGACCATGTATGACCACCATCAACCGGTATAGATCAACCATCATGTATCACAAACACAACAACTCACACTTGGTAAGACGTTGATTTGCAGACCCGAATAACAGTTGACCATTAGTGGTGGGGCAGGGCCAAAGTGACCGTTGTGATCACCTTTATTACCAGGCTTTATGAGAGACCAGGGATATCCATAGCCATGGGGATAAACAAAGAAGAAACACCTTAAAGACCAGAATTTGGCTTATGGTAGCATTGAGAACAAAGTTATGAGAAAATATGGCAGTTAAATCAAATACAGCAGGTGCAGCCAGACTTATGAATAGTTGTGTTAGCACCCCACACACTACCAGCACAATCAAAAAGTAATATTGTACATAATGATGCAAACTTTTTCGAGTTATCTTGTGGGCTTAATCTCGTAGGCTTTTCTGTGTGGACTTGTATTTACTTTCTTTCTTTTTCCTTTTGCGGTTTCTAGGCAACCCTGCCCAGCCAACCTCTCTTCACTACATGAGTCCATACCAGCTCAACGCCTACGCCATGGCCCTCAAAGCTGTGGGCGAGATCATTCAGGACTACGACAGTGACAAGATGTTCCCGGCACTGGGTTTTGGTGCCAAGCTGCCCCCGGATGGTCGAGTGTCCCACGAGTTCGCCCTGGTGAGTGACCTCGCCCGGGTCAGCAGTGCGTGAGACTGCTCACGTGACCCTCTGCGACCCATGAATTTGTGCCATGTAAACAAAGCTACACTGACACGCTGATAAGTTTTTTATGCTCTATGATTCTATTACTAAGAGTTTCTTCATGAATCTGTACATGCATTTATACAATTAATTCGTTGAGTTGCTCATTTATTATAAAGCAAAAAACATATTGTGCTCAATACCTACTTTAAGGGGACAGTGCATTTCTAGGTTGAAACCAGTGCATTTCTTCTGAAACCTCACAACTGAATTATGAAATGCACGTTATTGTACTTTTGAGCCTCTCAGATGATTTTCTCAATATGTCACAGTATATGAATATGCAATCACAGCAACTTCCTACACAAAAAAGGGAAAAAATAATAAATCATGAAGTCGTGTGATTAAAGGAGACGTGAAAGCTGAGGCTCTCTGGGCCTTCTCAGGATAATATATTTGCAAAAACTGAATTAAAACATTTTTATAACCTCAAAAATAACCTGTCTAAAAATCTTTTTGACGACATGGTCATAAAAATTTATTTACAACAGATTAAAAAAAAATCTATTATCAGCGTATTTGCTGTCGGCTTTATGAAACAGGCTTTCTGCAATAGACAGCAGTTAGTTCAGATCCTCCGTGTTATTGGTTTAATTGTGAATATTACATTGCCTTTCCTTTTCGCAAAAAGGTTTCTTGTGAAAAACAAAGGAGTTGGCCTTTAGCAGAAATCCTTTCTTCTGAGATTCCTGCAGCTCAAGTAACGATTGCTCGCTGCACCGTGACGTGTTTGTTTTTGTTTATTGTCGTAATACAAGTGCCTCAATTTTCCATTCGGTGTTTTCCCGTCTCTCGGAGCCCCGTGATTCTGATGCTACTAGATTAAAGAGAAGACGTGGGGCAAGTGTACGGCCACGGTGCCACGGTAACGAGGGCATGAAACAAGATGAAAGAGAAGCTCAAGTGTGCCTGTCTAAGCCCCTTTTGATTGGAGGGGTTCAGGATTCATACACGCCACATGCCATCTCTGTCCAGGGTGGAGGGGTGGGGGTGGGTGGGTGAGGTCTCAGTTCTCATCCCATCCCACGTGCCATTCTTTCCTGGATGGTGGGGGTGGAGGGGGAGTCCCATCCACACGACGTCAGGCCTTACTGGAGGGGCGTTAATCATGTGCCGTAAAGCTCCCTTCATTCCTTTAATATGAAACGAGCACACGCATGTCCTTTCGATTAGACTTTGAGAGTGGGGGCCTATTTCTGCCAGACTGTGTCACCTTCTTCCTCTGGCTCCGAACCCACGCGCGGAAGTGAAGGGGGCGAGAACGCTTGCTGCGTTCTTAATGGCAGACAGATGCCCGCACCATCTGGGCTGCGTGCACTTTCCGAACAGGAGTAAAAGATAAGACAAGTGGTTCAGCAGTGATTCTGGAGGGTCGGTCGATCGACACTTGAAACGTATTACTTTGAAGCGAATGTAAATACGTTTGGTTGGGAGCTGAGAGGTGAGAGTTGAGAGGTGAGAGGGCTAAGATGGTGCCATCCATAGAGCAGAAGGGCTCCACTGACATTTTGCGAGTCCACAAAACCCCAGCGGCAAACGTAGGAGGCGGGGTCCATGTGAGGATGCTACTCAGAATGCGCTTGCTTCTAAGTTGGCAGATATATTTAGTGCAAGCGGCTCAAAGCCCGGACCCAGAGGGCCGGACTCCAGCACAGTCTGATGAGTTCCCTGATTCAGCTCATCAGTTAATTACCAGGCTTTGCCGTACTTTGACACTGCTGGCTTTGTATTGGAACAACCCCCGTGCTCAGCAATTGATGGGTTCAGTGCGTTAATCAATCTATTGATCCAACAGTCATTCGAAGGGTCAATAGATTTACACGAGAGTGCCTTAGTGATATACATACACACATTTAACCCTTTTGTCTTTGCAGAACGGGAACCCTCAGAACCCATACTGTAATGGTATAGACGGCGTGATGGAGGCGTACTACCAAAGCCTGAAGTCTGTGCAGCTCTACGGCCCCACCAACTTCTCCCCTGTCATCAACCACGTAGCCAGGTGCACACACGCACTATTCTCCAACCCTCACACCCCAGGACTCACGCTCCCTCCTCTCCATTCGTAATACAAATACATCCCCAAACACATCCCCACCCCTCGCCGCACACACGGGCAACGCACGCACACAAATGCGAACCTTTCGCGGGGACGAAGCTCGGGCAACCGGCGAAGGTGCGACTTTCGCATTGTGAATCATGACGGGAAAAAAGAACTTAACAAACTGGAAGCCGTTGAAGTCACCGCTCCGCTCTCTCTCTATATGTATGGTAATATGAAACGCACTCGGGGGAGATCAATACGGAGCATGAACCGTGCGAGAAGCTCAACCTGCGCAGGTCGGAATGAGTTTACGCCAGAATCGATCGCTTCCTGTCGGCCCCCGGGGATGGACGGTTGAGCGCGACGGGGAGATGCACAAGTTAATTAGATGTTTTACCGAGGACATGGTGCAGTGCTGCTCGCTCTTGACGGCAGTATGAATCTGAGGCAGGGAGTTGGCACTCTGCTGCTTAACGATTGCTAGCTCCTTACATCAGCAGGAATGACTTACAGTACCTGTTTTATGTTCAAATCTTTTTTTCGTATATTTGTTTTTGTTTTTCAAAGAAAGCATATCACAAATGACACAACAAAGGAGTTGACAAAGGTATTTTTAGATACAGAAACAAAGTACATAAAAGACTTAACCATAGGTCTGGTCTGATGGTATGTTTTCATATAATCCATAAAGTATTGCCCTATTTTGTAAAAAGTTTAATTGAATTAATGAATCAGTTGCCTGTGCCTATGCCTGGAATGTAAGGTAGATGTCACACCATCTCAATATAGGTCACACAATTGTGCAAAATTCCCAAATCTGTCTCCCATTTAATTCTAGATTTATCTGCTGCTTGCACACATCACGTTGACATAATTGTTTTATATACACCTTAGAGACTAGTGATGTTCTGTAACGGCTGGTGTGAGGAGCGGAGGTTTTAATCGTTGTTTATGCGTGGTAAGCAGAAAGCTTGCGCAAATAAAAGTTGGAATTAAATGCACGGGCAACCCATTCGAACATTAGCGTGTAATAAACAATAGTAACCGTAATTTCGAAAAGCCTGGCTGCTCGTTCAACACGCTTACCAAGGCAAAACTATTTCACATGGACCATGCAGGGCTTACAGCAGTCTTTGTTCTCATCATGAAAAAAAAGCTGCACTGGCCAAGAATAGAGACACAAATTATGCATTTGTCACCAAACACGAAGTAAGCATAATCCGGTAAACAACGTGAACACCTAGCAAACTGGAGTTCTTCCCTTTTCACAAGAAAAACAATATGTCCTTCCACTTTAGTTTTTCTTTTCCACCGTATAAACTCTTTGAGCCCAGACTGTTTTTGTACACACGCCTGCCATGCTGATTATGTGTTAATTAGTCTGGATTAAAGAAATAAACGAGTCGGCCATGATGTGATATGGCCGTCCGGCCGTCCCCTGAGTGACACCATGTCGGCCTGAACAGCTAACGAACACAAAGTCGTTAGTGGCCGCTAACGGTTGAGTATGTTTGGTTCTTCCGTGTGTCTGCGCCTATTCGTAAATATCTCCCATAACAATGTGTTCTGCTAACTTTAGCAGTGAGTGGAAACAGACAGAGGGAGTTGGGTTTCTTTGATGAAGAGGCAAAGACAAGACACCCTCTGTTTGTTCCTTAAATAACTCCTGTGCCTTTGGGAGTAGACGGGAGAAAAAGGTTATACACACATCATATTGGAGAAAACGAAACCTCGAAATAGACAAATAAAGGGACATTGATGAGCATCACTGGCTATAATTAGCCTACCTCAAGGCAAAAAAATCTGTTAGTTTGGACATGGTCAGGGTTAGGGTTACTCATACAAGTGAGTCTTTTATGGCTCTTCTGAAATACCTACTCTACTTCGCATTTAATCTTTTGATGTGCGAATGCTGTTTTAGGCCATCGGGTTAAAGATGTTGACGAGTGAGTGTGCTGCTTCTGCAGGTATGCCGCCTCAGTGAAGGACGGTTCTCAGTACTTCGTCCTCCTCATCATCACAGACGGGGTGATCTCCGACATGGCCCAGACCAAAGAGTCCATCGTCAATGTGAGCATCACAGCAGAGCGCCAATCTCTCTTAATACATGGTTATGGCAAGGGGAGCCCTAACCATGTATTAAGGGTAAAACACATTTGACAACACCTTTGTTCTTATGATAAAGGCGGGGGGAGACAGCTATCCAATAAAATATTCAAGGAAGGGAAATTATTTTCCAGTAAGGTAAGATAAACAGTCTAGAAATGCCTAATTAAACTTGCAACAAGAACGTTTATCTCATGAAATCGCTTACAAATGAGAAATGTTAGATATGCCTTTTTGTATTAGTCTGTCTCGGCCTTTCAGGTGTCTGGCTTGAATGGCTCTGTATGCTTCAGCTGACGTATGTTAACACATCTGGTTAAAACGGTTTGAAAAGTCGCCTGGAACCAGGTTGCTCAACAGTTCCACGAGACAAAGGTCATTGCTTGTTGGCGGAATTAACATCAGGTGTTTAAACACCTTTTCAAACTTTAGACTGATGTGTTAGGTCGTGTTCATTTGCAGAGGGCTTCCAGCTCAAATACGTTCCCAAGTCAGAAACACAGCACACATAGTAGCTGATGTAGCCTATACATTTATGAACAGAAGAGATTGAGTTTTAAGAACAGAGAGATTGAGTTTTATGAGAAATACTCTTCTTATATGACAGTAAGACCAATAGCATGGCTGACTCCCCTTATATCAGTCATACCTGTCTCTCTCCCTCTTTCTCTTTCTTTCTCCCTCTTTCTCTCTCTCTACCTCTCTCCCTCTCTCTTGCTCACACACGCTCTATCTTTCTCACTTCTACCAATGTCCATCATATGTAAGAAATGTCATGGAAATTGCTCTTCGCGGACTCTCTATTACTTTTTAATGGCACATCAGCTGAGTTCTTCTGTCAGAACCCAAAGCACGGCCCCGTCCCCACGGACGGGCTGTCACACGCAAGAGCCATCCAGCCCTCCGCCGACGGAACTGGCCCTTGTACATGGATTGCATTTCACGCTCACACGAGCCACCAATTTGATTTTTTTTATTTATTTGTGCAGGCCAACCTTCTTACAGGGATATTTCCAGCTATTTATACCCAGGATGGCTGTAGCTGCTTGTTTTGCTTTGTCATGGGTAGTAATTATCTTTGTGTTTTGTGTTTTCGTTGAAGGCTTCGTGTTTACCCATGTCAATTATCATTGTTGGTGTCGGACCGGCAGAATTTGACGGTAGGGCGGACCGCCCCATCTCTCCCACCACTTTTTGTGTGTTTGTTGTGTGTTTGTAATGTTTCAAAATTGCGACGCTTTCCGCTTTGTGTTAACCGTTCCCTGGTCACGCTTTTTTGCCAGTGTCATGTGGCGTCGCCTGTCCTGTGTCTCTCCACGCTGCTCCACCCCCAGCTACACCTCCGCCACTCTCGCTCTTGTCTGTCTTTATCTCCCACCCCCTCACACCCACCCCCCACACCCCCACCCACCCACAAGCGCCTCTCTCACTTGTACGCAGGGGGCAGAAAAGCGCATGTAATGTGACAAATGACGCTCAGAGCATCAGAGTCCCGCAACAGCCTCCGGTGCTGCGCGTGCATTGACAGTAACAGAGATGGCAGGATGAACCATAAAGAGCGCCTGCCACACACACACACACACACACTAGCACGTGCGTGCACATGGGGCCGTAGATTAGCATTCTGCTAGTGTGTGTAGCCCTTACTCTGTCTTTCTGTTCTGTGGCGTCTTATTATTTTTCTGCCATACTTGTCTGTCTGACTCTTAAATCTTTCTTCACACACACACAAAAACACAAACACACCACTAGCTGTTCATGTATTAGTGAGCCGATTCTGTTTGCTTGCAGCCATGATTGAGCTGGACGGAGACGATGTGAGGATTTCATCGAGAGGCCGTTACGCCGAGAGGGACATTGTGCAGGTACGGTGTGGGTGTGTTATCCGCACTTTCTGTGGCCTGAAGCACTTTCGCATATGGCCTGAAGCAAACACACACGTACACACACAGCACACACATTGCTTCATGGTGGGGGAGGGAATACAAAATAATGTACAAAATGAAGGGAATTAAATCCATCCCCCCATTTATCTGTTGTTTTCTAAACACGCTTAAGCATAACCCTTTAGATCAGAATGTGGATTATGATTTTAGATTGTGAATGAAATACATTCATTGCGGTATGTGTACACTTGCTGTTTTGATCGTTCCCACACAAGTGATTGTGATAAGTGAGAAATATTTTCACAGCAAATGTTGTCAAGACATCTCATTATTATAGCACTGGCTTCTGCGTTCGGTATGAAGACCTTCTCTGAACTCCCTAACACCTCTTTTACGTCGCCGTTCCACCTTCACGTTCCTGAACTCTCAGCTCTTCTAATCAGGATTCACCCAGCCTACCTGGTTTTCATCTCTTATCCAATAACGGCAGATCTTTCAGTTGAGCCTCAACCCTAGCTCCTCCTCTAGCACCTCCTCTGAGCTCCTCCTCTAGCACCTCCTCTAAGCACCTCCTCTAGCACCTCCTCTGAGCTCCTCCTCTGAGTACCTCCTCTAGCACCTCCTCTAGCACCTTCTCTGAGCACCTCCTCTGAGCTCCTCCTCTGAGCACCTCCTCTAGCACCTTCTCTGAGCACCTTCTCTGAGCTCCTCCTCTGAGCACCTCCTCTAGCACCTTCTCTGAGCACCTCCTCTAGCACCTCCTCTAGCTTCTTCTCTGAGCACCTCCTCTAGCACCTCCTTTAGCCCCTCCTCTGAACATCTCCTCTAGCTCCTCCTCTGAGCACCTCCTCTAGCACCTCCTCTGAGCTCCTCCTCTAGCACCTCCTTTAGCTCCTCCTCTGAACATCTCCTCTAGCTCCTCCTCTGAGCACCTCCTCTAGCACCTCCTCTGAGCTCCTCCTCTAGCACCTCCTTTAGCTCCTCCTCTGAACATCTCCTCTAGCTCCTCCTCTGAGCACCTCCTCTAGCACCTCCTCTAGCTCCTCCTCTGAACATCTCCTCTAGCTCCTCCTCTGAGCTCCTCCTCTGAGCACCTCCTCTAGCACCTCCTCTAGCTCCTCCTCTGAACATCTCCTCTAGCAGCTCCTCTGAGCTCCTCCTCTGAGCATCTCCTCTGCTTTCAGACTCCACGTCTCTCACTTTCCATCCATTTTGTGAGCTTTCAGCCAAACATTGTGGACATTAAGCTTTCATTATCGCATGCATTAACGGCCATGTTCCTCTTTTATCCCGTTTC
The DNA here is from genome assembly GCF_052324685.1 of Brachyhypopomus gauderio. Taxonomy (NCBI): domain Eukaryota; kingdom Metazoa; phylum Chordata; class Actinopteri; order Gymnotiformes; family Hypopomidae; genus Brachyhypopomus; species Brachyhypopomus gauderio. Next base: position 1,307,154 of record NC_135215.1, read on the forward strand.
CATCTTTCTAGAATCTTCTCCTCCCCTGTGACTTCATCCCTTCTTTTTCCTCTTCCATCCTATATTTTCCATATTAAAATGGGAGCCACTGTGGCTCCTTCCTCCAGCCTATTAACAGTCACCCTAACATGATGAAGGTCTGATCCGATTACTCATCATCGCTGGCCTGAGAGGCCTGTCTGACTAAGTGCATCGTCAGACACATGCGCGTGCACGCACACACACACCCACACACACGCACGCGTAACTGCTTCTGAACCTCTCCCTCCACTTACTGGAGTCCCATCCCTCACAAATAAACACTCAAATAAACACAGAAATAAGGCTGTGAGTAAAAGCTGTAACTCTCAAAGTCATTCGTCTCTCATTTTGAGAGGCTTTTACCCTGATTGCCGTCGTGTGTTCGAGGCATCACTAGCATTGTTATGCAGATTTTGCTTCTCTGAATTCCATCTTTGCCAGATAATTGTTTTCAAATCAGCATTGCAAATTTCCCTGGAAAGTTATGGATGAATACCACTGTCTTGGTGTGCTAGGCTACCGTGGGTATCTCTACTTCCTGTCTCCTACCCTGTAAGGGACAGATGCTGCACTGAGCTCTCAGTCTGGTAGCCCTGCAATTGTTCAGGATGTTATGGTGTTGCACTCCTGTCAGTCACCCACCTCCTGACCTAAATATGTCTGTTTCTGACCCCCAGTTCGTCCCGTTCCGCGATTACATTGACCGCACCGGGAACCATATCCTCAGCATGGCCCGACTGGCGAAGGACGTATTGGCCGAGATTCCAGACCAGTTCCTGTCCTACATGAGGACCAGAGGCATCAAGCCCTCCCCCGCGCCCCCTCCCTACACGCCTCCGGGACACCCGCTGCAGACCCAGATCTGATCCGCTAGCGTCTCTCTCTTTTCCTTGTTCCCACTGTCTCTCTCTCTCTGAATCAGCCAGTGTTGTGGAGAGGCCTCTGCCCTCCGTGCGTCTCTCTCTCCCTCACTGCACTATGAGCACTGGAAGGATGAAGACAGTGTTGTCAGTCGGGGCAGGTGAGGGCCCGTTTGCTCTGTTACAGGCGTTCTTTTGTCAGGGTCTCTCTGTGTCTCTCTCTCTCTCTCTCTCTCTCTGCCTCAGAGCCTGGTTGGCTTATCTTTTGTGTCCTCACTGAAGTGGACAAAGGCTTTGCCTCGAGCTCACTCTTATACTTAATTGAGTAAAGGAGAGATCAGATGACACCGTCGATCAGGCGTCCATGGTTTTTTATGAGAGGGGCAGAGGCTCAGCTCACTTTGGGCACAAATCACTCTTGACTGTTGTAAATATTTCTGGAAATAGATATTTCCTCTTATTTATGTATATTCCTCTACCTGTCCTCTCTCTCTCTCTCTCTCCCTCCCTCCCTCTCTCTCTCTCTCTTTCTAAACTCTCACTCAGTGTTTACACGTTGATGACTTTCTTACTGTTGGATACTTTTATAAGCGTAAACTTTCAATATGAACTTTGGAATACGACTCCTCTTCTCGTGCGGTCTTTCCCACGTCTCACGATAAGCGCATCTTTTGCATGGCGTGGAGTAACAGTCAGCTCCGACTTGTGCTGCATGGTCGCCATGATTCGAGTATTTGTCTTTACCTTTTCTGGTTGTGTATTTTTTCACATCACCCTGAGACATGCAGGGTGTTTGTGTGTGTGTGTGTGTGTGTGTGTGTGTGTGTGTGTGTGTGTGTGTGTGTGTGTGTGTGTGTGTGTGCACACGCATATGCCTGTGTGCATAAGTGTATTCCATTGCATTATAGCAGCTGCTCTCAGATATTTTTGAGACTATGAGCCCAGTGGTCAAAAACACAGATGCCATTGTTTTCTCCCACGTTTTTTAGATTGAGTCTCATTGTGTAGGTGTGTGTTAATGTGTAAATCATCTCAAAGTTTATACATCAGATATTTACTGATTCTATTTTATCTCAGAATTGTCAGTTGGCCAAAGATGTGGATAAAAGCACAGCTTGGAATTTAACTGGATATCGTATTTGCAGGATTTCATTTGAATACTAATATCAATTTTACCATTGAGAGAGTCTGTCTTTAATGGTTAGCCAGTTGACTCTCTTTCTCCACCACACACACCTCAGACCAAACCCAGTCTAAACAGATCACAGGAACGAGCAAAACATCTGGTTATGAAGAGTTATGAAGAAATACCAAGTGCTTTAATCACCAGTCACTCCTTGTTGTCTTAAAATGAAATAAATGAAGGCAGGGACCTTGGCTTTAGAGCAATTCATGTCCTGTACACCTGTTCTTGTTTCTATTGCAGAGGGTTAACAGTAACTGGTTCTCCACGGATAACCCTCAGTTAGGGTTTCATCCTTTCACCACCCTTTACTGAAACACTCTGAGTCCATTTGTAAAGGTTTAGATGGTAGAATATTTTTCTCAGCATCATTAAGAGATTATGACAAATTGCCTTCACACACTGAATGATAATAATGTCTGGTGTGTGTCCCTGTAACTCACACCAGAGTTGTATGATAGCTAAAATTGGTGTAAAAAAATTGCTGGTAAACTGGTAAAAATGTTTTTAAAATGACGCCAGATCAGCAGATCACCCCTGGTGACGCTAAACACTTCCCTCCCTTTACATTATGAAAACTGCACAGTATGTAGCAAATAGAATTTAAAAAGACCTCATTACAGAACTGAAATTTCTTTTAGCAGTCAACTGAAGTGTAGTGAAGTTTCTTGGGGTGACAAATGTTTGTCTCTTGTTTCCAGAATCTTCCATGTTGCTCTGCTGCTGTGAACGCATGTGTGGTTTGCCACTTTCTTTTTCACACTTAAGGTTGTAATGTAGTAAGATGAATTTAATTGCTGATATGCTTTCATCATATACTGCAATCAGGAATTTATACAGTGAAAACGGACAGACTCACACTACCACCGAGTCTCATTCTGAGTCTTCTTATAAGGCTTGATGAATATAATTCATATTTAAATATACAGCACATTATATGGTAGCACTAGGAACTAGCTGTTCAGATGAATGCTCTGTGTGTGTGTGTGTGTGTGTGTGTGTGTGTGTGTGTGTGTGTGTGTGTGTGTGTGTGTGTGTGTGTGTGCGCTAACATATATTGTTTGCTAGTACCACAGCTTCTGCCAAGCTGCCACACAAAGGTGTGGTGTGTGTGTGTGTGTGTGTGTGTGTGTGTGTGTGTGTGTGTGTGTGTGTGTGTGTGTGTGTGTGCATGCATGTTTGTGTGTGTGTGTGTGCACACACAAGTGCATGTGAGTTGTTGTATGTAAGAGCTGATGGATGCCAATGGCAGATTTCATTACAAGGATCAGAGGGTTAAACGTGTGATTCCATTCACATGAACTCTGTTTACTGAAGATATCCAAATAATATATCGTATGCTTGTCATATCTTATTATGATGTGCACTATGTTTGCATGTACAGTTTTACAGGAGATGCACCAGTTCTTTTGTTATTAATAGTGTTTTTGAAAAAAAATAAATATAAAAAATTAAAATAACTGTACAAAATGGCCTTAATCTCTTACTGAATTCTTGGAATTGTGATGCCTTCAGATATGAATTGTTCTATATTTTGTGTTGGTGTATAATTGCTTTCTAGTGTATATTTACTTTGCACAATTCATATATGGATCATGTTGTACTTTTGGAAATCAGTGATTAATCAGAGAAAGCATGATTGCAGTACTGATTGTCTGGTAATTCCATATGATTAAATAACTATTTCTGTATTGAAGTATTGATTTTGGAATAAACATTCTTACTATACACACTGCACATAAAGGCTCCGTCTGTTTTATGAAAGTGGAGGAGAAACCCTTGATTGTGTTTGATGGTGATAAACGTGATTGTCAGACAGTAGTTTTATAGGAATTAGTCTGGAGCTTCCAATGAAATAGCTGCGTTTTGATCTGTTTCTCTGGTTTGGAACCCCATTAGGAGTAATGTCTATCTTTCCGTGCTGGTGTGACATCCTAATAGTAGAAGGAGAACATTGACTAACTGGCGGCCTCCAATTAAAGCGTGGCGGGTCCTGTGATGTGGGGGGGGGGGGGGGGGGTTGAGGTCATGGTGAGGTCTCCCGCTCTTCCCGCATCATTCGCATCACTGGTCTCGCTTTTAAAGAAAGTTCCCATCGAACGCACGGCTTCCATCGACGGGGCCGAAGCCCGCGGTCATTTCGTGGGTTCTCCCACGCCCCCGCTCGGCGCTCTCCAGCATGTGCACGCACTTGTGCTTTTTCCAAGCGGTGCTAAAAAGTTTGCCGCGGTGATCTGGAAACCTTTGACTGGATACAGAGACAAGCCAATTATTTGGACTCGTAAGTTGCTTGTACGCTCCATAGATGCCCTGCACAGACTGAGCACCAATAAACCTTCGTTATAATGAGAAGCTTCACGGTAAACTTCCTCTGGCCACAAAGCACCACCGTGACGAAGACACACACTGTGATAAGTCCTTGCCAATGCCAGTTTCTTCTCACCTGTTTAGTGTCCCTTTTTCAGCAGGTAGAAGACAGTCTCCAAATATAATTAGCAGCTCAAGCAGGAACTTCAGTTTGACTTTGACTGGAACATTGGACTACAAACACTGTTAATTGGAACACCCCTAAAATGGGCACTTTTATTTACTACTTTCTCACTATTTTAGTGAGTTGAAAACCAAGCAATAAAAAGAGAAAGATAATGGTAGTTCACTTTCTTTAGTTAACTCGCCAAATCGCCAAATAACTCCTTCTGCTTCCCAGGGCAGTCAGACAAGTGAAATATCTGTTGCAAGATCTGTAAGTAGATCTGCAGACAGACAGCTAATCAGGTCCACATCCAGAAACATCTGCAGTGGAAGAGCCAAGCAGCCTGGTGTCCGATGCTTCCCGCAGGCTGGAAGACGAACGGCAGCGAGCCGTCGGATTACCGGACTGTCTCCTCTAATCCCTCCGAGGAGGCAAGACAAGGAGATCTTTCTTGCCGTGAGCCAAAAGCACTCCCCCGGCAGGCAGCGTGGGACGAGCTGTGACATCATCCCACAGCCCGCTCCCAAACGCCACTTAAGATTACTACGGCTACCTGACGGGATATTTATAGAAGGAGCTTTCATGTTTCGTTCCTAGACGTTATTCTGAAGAACGCGTTGCTGAGGAAACGATGTCATCCTGAGCTTATATACGTATATGAACCTTCGGATTGGTTTAATCCAACAGAGCGGGCTGATTTGATCACAAAGAAGCCATGCCACATATCTTCAAGTAACCTGAAATCCACAGTGAGAAGAAGAGGTACACGCAGGTAGAGGACAAGAGAGACGTGTTTCTGTGGCACATTACACAGAGCAGTGTCGAGCGTTCACATAAGGAGCAAGGCCATGTAGCCAGAGCCAAGCAATGAATATGATGTTGTAATGAAGCCCTTTTCATGGTTAAGGGCTTAGGCTGGTAAAACACTCCCTATGCATGTAGAATTCAATCCCTAGCCCAAACCAGACAACTAAACACACTCATGCTTTATACACACATTTGTTTCACTTGTGTTACCATGATTCTGTGAGTTCAACAACCACACTCTGTTCCCTCTCCAAAACACCCACTAAAATCATACACACCCACTAACAGTAGTGTTTTTATGCATTATAGCTCATAAAATGAACTGGTAAAGTTGATGTTGCCATTACATCAGTCTTCTCTGATCTATTTTTGGCTTAAAAAATCTAAATGTTTCCTTGCTCTCAGATCTGAGACTGGCAGCTTGATGTTAAAACACAACAGTAACCGGGTGCACATTTATAACATGCTGTAATAAGAATCATATTTGAAAACAAATATACAACCAAAAAAACTTATTTCGCTATAGAAAAGAGAATGTGTTATTTGGTAATGAATGAAATGTGCCTTTTGTCTTTTAGTGTGGATGACTGAAGTAAGGTTTCACTTTGTGTAAGTAAATAAATCCTGTACAATTAAAGTATATACAGTACTGAGTATATCAAACCCATACATATAATTATTAGTAGACAGTTAAATTTTGTGTTTTTGACATTTGACAGGCATCCAGAATTACCCTTGTGTCATTCTGCTTTCTCTGCATCTTCCCGCCCCCATGCCCCCGAAAGAACTGAATACAACTGAAAGCAATTGATCACTTTGTAGTACAGTGACTTAAACCACATGTGTAAATCTTCTAAACTGACAGGTAAATCGTTCAGCCCACACTCACGCATTCCCTGCACATTCCACGATCGTCGTCCCTGGTTAGTTTCTGATTTTAAATGCAAGGCAAAAACATAAAAAGTTATGCACTCAAAAGACAGACAGAATCCATTTTGCTAGAAGCATCTCCAACAGCTGGTTTCTATTTATAGAGCCATTTGCATGACATTAATTCATGTAGAGGTCTGTGGTATTATGATAAGTGATGTTCCTTAAATAATTCACTCTTGCTACACACACAGGAATGCATTTTTTAAGAACATCCCATTTTGCCACTTGCTGCTCTATAATGGGTGTTGATAATGATTTTTTCAGCGACAACACTACATGGCTTCAACCACTGGAATCCGAAATGTCAGTGTATTCTCCATTACTGTCTTTCTCAGTTCAAAGAAATTGTGTTTATTAGCACAGCTTACAGGTAACTTTTTGTGTGCATAATTATGAGGCAGCTGTCGAGGGCGAAGGATGCAAACGCAAATCTTCAACTAAAGAGTTGAACGAGATGAACCGAACGGAACCGAAGATTAAAATGCAATAACAAGAACAAAAGAAGCCAAGGTAACACTCAACGAGCGACAACGCATCATGAAAACAAAAGGGGTTTATAAAAGGATAAACGTAATAACATAACGACCCCCAGGTGGTGTGGCAAATGAGGCATAACAAACACCACCTGAGGGAGACTTGGCAACAAATAAAATACACAAGAGCACATACATGTAAAACATAGAAACAAAGGTCACATACCATCACCATTTAACAGAGGCTACTGTAATTATTGTATCTGTGGGTTTTTGATCTGCTTGTGATAAGCATCAGTAAGGCAGCCATGACTGCCTCCCAAATCCTGTTCAAATTTGGGAGGCAGTCAGAAAGACCCTCACTGTAAATCTCATACTAGAGAATTGCCCAGAAGTTCTCAGTCATATTTTAGATTATAATACATTTGGTGATGCAGTAGGTTTGTGAGTTGATCTTCATCCCAAAATGGTCCAGCTAGCTCATCAATAATCATGCCAGACCACAGCTGAACCCCTCCTCTACCTTACTGGTGCCTCACTCAAACTGGTGCTCTGTGTACTCTAACTGGCCACTTTATTAGGTACACCTTGCTAGTACTGGGTTGGACCCCGTTTTGCCTTCAGAACTACCTTAAACCTTTGTGGCATAGATTCAACAAGGTACTGGAGACATTCCTTAGAGAGTCTGGTCCATATTGACATGATAGCATCACGCAGTTGATGCAGATTTGTCGGCTGTACATCCATGATGTGAATCTCCCGTTCCACCACATCCCAAAGGTGCTCTATTGGGCTGAGATCTGGTGACTGTGGAGGCCATTCCAGTACAGTGAACTCATTGTCGTGTTCAAGAAACCAGTATGAGATGATTTGTGCTTTATGACATGGCGTGTTATCCTGCTGGAAGTAGCCAGAAGATGGGTACACTGTGGTCATAAAGGGATGGACATGGTCAGCAACAATAGTCAGGTAGGCCGTGGCATTGACACGATGCTCAATTGGTACTAATGGGCCCAAAGTATGCCAAATATCCCCCACAACACTGCACCACCACCAGCAGCCTGAACTGTTGGATGGATCCATGCTTTCATGTTGTTGACGCCAAATTCTGATCCTACCATCCGAATGTCGCAGCAGAAACCGAGACTTATCGGACCAGGCAATGTTTTTTCCAATCTTCTATTGTCCAATTTTGGTGAGCCTGTGTGAATTGTAGCCTCAGTTTCCTGTTCTTAGCTGACAGGAGTGGCACCTGGTGTGGTCTTCTGCTGCTGTAGCCCATCCACCTCAAGTTTCTGCATGTCTCGGTTGTAACGTTATTTGAGTTACTGTTGTTCTATCAGCTCTAACCAGTCTGACCATTCTCCTATGATCTCTGGCATCAACAAGGCATTTGCGCCCACAGATCTTCCGAACATTGGATATTTTCTCTTTTTCTGACTATTCTCTGTAAACTCTAGAGATGGTTGTGCGTGAAAATCCCAGTAGATCAGCAGTTTCTGAAATACTCAGACCAGCCCGTCTGGCACCAACAACCATGCCATGTTCAAGGTCCTTAAATCACCTTTCTACCCCATTCTGATGCTCAGTTTGAACTGCAGGAGATCGTCTTGGCCATGTCTACATGCTTAAATACATTGAGTTGCTGCCATGTGATTGGCTGATTTGACATTTGCAATAATGAGCAGTTGGACAGGTGTACCTAATAAAGTGGCCGGTGAGCGTTTATTGATGATCCAACCAAAGCCCCACCTAATTGGTCTATCTGGAGAACATTGTCATTTCATCTGTCCTTGAAAGTCAGATATTGTTTTGGCCTATAACACTTCAGCAAGTCTTGTTCAGGGGTGGTCACATTTCAGCTGTCTTTACCTTCTTCCCATATTTTTGTCCTTACATGTGTCTCTGAGAACTTGACCCCTGTAGTCCTGGACATTCCTGGAAGGCTGCTGTTCTGAAATGAGGTGGCACTATAGGCACATAGGCTCCTGGTAACCTCACAGTTTATTTTTAGGTCTTTTGCAATCACTTGTGCTTTTTCCTCTTCACATGTTTTTTGTGACTCTTTTGAGTATTCATAACAAAGTGTTTAATTACCCGGTGGCCATGCCTCAATAGTCTGTCAGTTAAATATTAAATCCACCTGCAATAAAAATTTTAGGGTACTTAGGAGGCCTGCAGACAGGTATTAGTTAAACCATCTGCAATAAATAGAACCTTTCAGAATTGCACAGAAATATTCAAAATGGTTGAATTCCTCAAATTATAACTGCTTCCAGTGAAAATAGTGCAGAAATGTTCCACTTTTACTGTTAACATGTAAGGCATTTATAAAATTAAATTCCGGATGAGTTGATCCAATGTACACAGTTGTACTGCTACATTTATACATGGAGGTCTTTAAAGATGATAATATCAAGTCTGTGAGTTGCAATGGAATTAATGACTTGCTTGTAAATTATGTTAAATTAATAAGACCCTACTAGACAATTTGCATGGGTTCCATGCTCCATGATCCATTCTACATGCATCTATAGATTGGATAAAGTTCATCCACAGATCAGATGCTAATTAAGACACGGATGGTAAAGATTTTAGGCATTCGGGGCCCAAGATGGTTTTGGTTGGCTGGTTGATTTAATCACTGAAGCAACAGGGACCCAAACAATATCAAGATGCACCTGCTGCATCTGGAGGGCAGTTAAAATCACTGGGTGAGTATGAAGCATCTTCTGTTTGAACATGGTGAACACCCGAGATGTTTACCTGGCAGTTGAGAAGCTTGTCACGTTCCACAACATGTTGTTGGGTTCCTCTGAGGTGGTCAGATGCAGGTGGATGATATAGAAGCAGAGGATAGCAGAGGGTTGGGAGAGCGGAATCATGCTTAACTACTTCAAAGTTGAGTCTGATCAAAGTATGGTCTCCTATTAGAATCAGACGCTAGGACCTCCTTGTCAAGTTCATTCAGTGTTGTTAGAATCTCTCAGTCTTAGGGACAAGGTGTCGTCTGTTCTCCAGAGGTCATCCACCAAGCAAGTTCACGAAACGCAATGGGTCGACACCACTATCACCTCCATTGAAATGTCTGTGATGCAACCAGGTGCAAGCTGGTGAAGGTTCCTCACCTGGTGTTGTGTGTTATGAACAATAGGTTCCCTGAATGTCCCCACGCACCACAGCAAGTGATTGCCCACTGCTCCGAATACGTGTGTGTGTGTGTTCACAGTGTGTGCTGTGCCAACTGTGTGTGTGTGTGTGTGTGTGTGTGTGTGTGTTCACTCCAGATTGATTTAATGCAGAGGAATTTCCCAAAGGAGATCAATCAAAAATATCTCTCCTCTTGGTTGATTCTTCCATCTCTTCCTGTTCTCTCTGTTAACCACAGTATCATAGTCAGGAAGACCCAGGACCAGAAGTGAAGGATGTTGGAGAACCAGTCTATACAGCCCCTAACCCATTGGAAATTAGAGTGGTCTGTAACCACTGGCCAAAGCTGTGATCCTATATGCCTGAAGTGCCAGGTAGGCTTTGCTAAGAAGCTCTTTCACCATCTGGATGTGACGTTATGCCTCACCATAGCTCTGAGCAAAATTT